>NC_091958.1:47479570-47672070 GCF_031021105.1 Erythrolamprus reginae
CTGATACGTTTTATGCTTAAGACCTTCCACCATTCTTGTAGCCCGTCTTTGGACCCGTTCAATTTTGTCAATATCTTTTTGTAGGTGAGGTCTCCAGAACTGAACACAGTATTCCAAATGGGGTCTCACCAGCACTCTATATAAGGGGATCACAATCTCCCTCTTCCTGCTTGTTATGCCCTCTAGCTATGCAGCCAAGCATCCTACTTGCTTTCCCTACCGCCTGGAAAGCCACTGAAAAGTCCTTCTCTCCTCCAAGTAAACTCTTTATTCCATTCCAGTAGAAAATGGAGAAACGGAAATGTCCCCCGAGGAATCGTGGGACCACAAAGAAGAAATCATTGAACCCGAATTAGCGAGTGGCCCTTCCGGTGACGCGGGGCCTATTGAAGAGAACACCCAGGAAATGATGGAGGAAGAGGAGGAGATGCCAAAACCCAAATCCATGGTGGCTCCCCCTGGCGCTCCCAAGAAGGAACACGTGAACGTGGTGTTCATTGGACACGTAGGTAAGTTGCTCTAGAGAGCCAGGAGACGCCTTTGGAGCCAATATTCAGACATGGTTACCTTCTGGTCCTCCATGGGCTTGGCTCCCTAATCTACTATAGGAGAAAAGCAGGCAGATCTGGGGGCAGAGTTAAGCATGTCCATCAGTTTAGCGTGGTTACATTGCCACAAACATCCCAAGTCCTTTTTGAATTGTCTTTAGCTTTCTGTAGCACCAATTTAGCATTGGACTAAGTTTGCACAAAATAATTCTCCTCTCTCCCTCCCTCCCTTTCGCTCTATTTCTCTCTCCCTCCCTCTTTCTCTCCCTTCCTTCCTTTCTTTCTCTCTCCATCCCTCTTTCTCTTCCTTCCTCTCCCTCTTCTTTTTGCTCTCTTTCTCTCTCCCTCCCTACCTCCCTCTGTCTTTCTCTCCTTCCCTCCCTCTCTCTCTCCCCCCTCTCTCTCTCTCTTGCTTTCCTTTCTCTCTCTTGCTCTCTCTCTTGTTTTCTTTTTCTTGTTCTCTTTCTCTCTCTCGCTCTTTCTCTCTTGCTTTCTTTCTCTCTTGCTTTCTTTCTCTCTTGCTTTCTTTCTTTCTTTCTCTCTCTCTCCCTTTCTTTCTCTCTCTGAGCTTCGCGGCACACCTGACCATGTCTCATGGCACACTGGTTGAAAAACACTGTGCTAAAGGATTACAGTAAAGAAGTGAACCCCCCTGTGCGACTTTCAGATGCTGAAATACAATTTCCCAGCGTCTCTCATGCTGGCTGAGGGTGCAGGGAGTTCTAGGTCAGGAACATCTGTTGAGCTAAACTTGGCTGAATGTGCAACTGAATAGAATATATTTGCTTTTCATAGTTTAAATTTTAAACAAAAAAGTCCCTGGGGAAAAATAACTAGTTTATTTGATTGATTATGTGTCATCAATTTGTTTTTAGCTGCTAGGTTTGACATAAATGGGTAGACCACATCATAGACAATGGTTTAGATACCAATTGGAACACAATCAGTGCTACTTACCAGAGGTTTTCCTGATATATAATCTGAACCAGATGCTTCTTCGGAGAAAAAGAAATCCATCCTAAATTATTAGCCCTCTTTGATTATATAGGACAAAAGCATATGCGGAGAGAAAAATCAAATCCTGTACAGAAAAGAATTAAATAACTGCTCACATCTTTTGTCTATCTTTTTTTAGATGCCGGAAAATCAACAATTGGAGGGCAAATAATGTAAGTATCCCCCCCCCCCCCAAATGCATACTCAATTCAGTCATCTTAAGCTTCCTTAAATTGACCTTTTAGTCTGAAGCCAAAGGTAGAATTATACTGTGATCCCCCGATTATCGCGAGGGTTCCGTTCCAAGACCCCTCGCAATAATCGATTTCTCGCGATGTAGCGGTGCGGAAGTAAAAACACCATCTGCGCATGCGCGCCCCTTTTTCCATGGCCACGCATGCGCAGATGATGTTTTTACTTCCGCACCTGGGAAAGACCCAGCAGCTGAGGAGCCGCCTGCCTGCCCGCTTGTCCGCCGCTTTTCCGCTTGTCCGCCGCTCTGGGAGTTGAAGACCCAGGGAAGGTTCCTTCGGCCGCCCACCAGCTGATCTGCTCGGCAGCGCAGTAGCAGCGAGGAGCCGAAGATGGGGTTTCCCCGTTACCCACGCAAAGGGGAAACCCCATCTTCGGCTCCTCGCTGCTACTGCCACTGCCGAGCAGATCAGCTGGTGGGCGGCCGAAGGAACCTTCCCTGGGTGCCACCCGCCGCTCGAGAGCAAGAGGGGGAGAGATAGAGAAAGAGAGAGAAGGAAAGAAAGAGATGAGAGAGGGAGGAAGAGAGTGTGAGAGAGGGAAGAAGCAAGATAGAGAAAGAGAGAGAGAAAGAAAGATGAGAAAGGAAGGGAGTGATGTCATCGGGTGGAAAAATCGCGATATAGCGTTTCGCAATGATCGAGATCGCGAAACTCGGGGGATCACTGTAATCAAAGAATCCTGCAGGGGATAGCCTGAAGCACTTTTATTACAATATAAGTTTCCATTTTTCTGAGAGCTTTTTTTAAAAAATGGATATGCATTACTGCAGTTCTCTCCACTTTTGCAGTGTGCCACCTCTCGATCTTTCCAATTTGTTTGGAGGAAATTTTTCTGGGGGGAAGAAAAGGCAACCCTTACTTTATATGCAGCTGCGTATTCTTGAAACCATGGACTGGCCAAATGGGGTTCAGTTTCAACTCAAACCATTTCATTCATGATAGCAGTGTTCCAACATCTCAGGGGTTGCCGCAAAGAAGAGGGAGTCCACCTATTCTCCAAAGCACCTAAAGGTAGAACAAGAAGCAATGGGTAGAAACTAAACAAGAAGAGAAGCAACTTAAAACTAAGGAGAAGTTTCCTGACAATCAGAACAATTAATCAGTGGAACAGCTTGCCACGAGAAGTTGTGAATGCTCCAGCACTGGAAGTTTTTAAGCAGATGTTGGATAACCATCTGTCTGCAGTAGTGTAAGGTTTCCTGCCTAAGCAGGGGGTTGGACTAGAAGACCTCCAAGGTCCCTTCAAACTCTGTTGTTGTTGTTGTTATTATTATTATTCCCAGTCTTCGACACACAAGCATAATGGAAGCCTGCCCATTATGTCATAAGTTGTGATGCTTGAAAAGTGGGTCACAAGTCTGACCAACTTGATCTTACAATCTTTTTGTGGTGGCCATTAAGCGAACACGGTGGTCATATAGCACAATGTGCTAGTCGTAAAACAAAGCAAACCTGTTTTAATGTGGTTATGTGACTATGGGGCATTGCACGTGGTAAAAAGTACGGACCGGTTTGCTGAGTGCTTAAGAATTGGTCATGTGACTTCAGAGCATTGGAACGTTGGACCTGGGTTATAAGGACTTTTTTGGGAGGGGGTCCATCATAATGTCAGACGCTCACTGAGTGACTGGTCATAAGTCAAGGCAACCTGTTCTTTTTAAAAAACAAAACAAAACTGCAACTCTACTGAGACTGCTTTTTACATGTGTTTCTTCTTCCTATCTCACGTGCTGAATTCTTTTCAGGTATTTGACAGGCATGGTTGATAAAAGAACGCTTGAAAAATACGAAAGAGAAGCTAAAGAAAAAAACAGAGAAACCTGGTAAGAAAGCCTAGGTTTTAAAAAAAATTAACCCACTTTAAAATGACGATAACCTCATGTCCTCCGGATGTGTGTGACCTAGCTCTGAGTCTTTGAAACGGAACTTTGGAAGACCAGATAAACCATACATCACATCAAGATAAAAATTGGGGCTTCTGTAAAATGGGTGCAACAGGCTAAATGCAACTTCTGGGTCCGTGATGGCAAACCTATGGCAGGTGGCACGCGGAGCCATATCAGAGGGCACGCGAGACTTTGCTCCGTGTCAGCTCAAGCAGGCATGTGTGCTGGCCAGCTGATTTTCGGCCTTGAGAAAGGCCGTTTCGCCCTCCATTCCCTGAAGCCCAGTAGGCAAAAAAAAAATTGCCCAACGGACAAGCCGGAAGTTTGGAAATACACACTTCCGGTTTATTTTATTTTGTTTGTTTGTTTGTTTACTTATTTACTTATTTATTTACTTACTTACTTACTTACTTACTTACTTACTTACTTACTTACTTACTTACTTACTTACTTACTTACTTACTTACTTACTTACTTACTTACTTACTTATTAGATTTGTATGCCGCCCCTCTCCATAGACTCGGTTTGCCATTGTGCTGTTTGTTTGCACTCCGGAGGGTTCAGGGAAGCTTCCTGGAGCGCGGGAGTGCAAAAACCAGCACAACGGCAAACCGGAAGTGCATTTTCCCGAACTTCCGTTTTACCCGTTTAGGCCTTTTTTTCCACGTACCTGGCTTCAGGAAGGCCTGTGCACATGTGTGAGGGGCACCGCGGGGGGTTGCGCATATGTGGGGAGGGAGGGAAGGGGTGTGGGCATGTGCACGCATGATAGCCCACCCCCAAACACCCCTTTGGGCAAGCAAACCAAAAAAGGTTCGCCATCATTGTTTTAGGTTGTTTAGTTATGAAGCTGGCTGGAAAATGTTTTAATATTGGATTGTTATATGCTGTTTTTATTACTGTTGTTAGCCGCCCCGAGTCTACGGAGAGAGGCGGCATACAAATCCAATGAATGAATGAATGAATGTATGAATGAATGAATGAATGAATGAATGAATGAATGAATGAATGAATGAATGAATAAATAAATTTAAAAAATGGGGAGCAGGAGTGAATGGGTTACATGGTTACTCAGCATTTATTTATTTATTTATTTATTTTATTAGATTTGTATGCCGCCCCTCTCTGCAGACTCAGGGCGGCTCACAGCAGTGACAAAAACAATATACAATAACAAATCTAATATTAAAATCTAAAATAACAATTTTACATTAAAAAAAACCTTTAAAAACCCTTATATAAAAGCATACACACAAACATTGCATAGATAAAATTACATAGGCAAGGGGAGATACTCTCTGGGGAATTCTGGGAGTTGAAGTCCACGCCTCTTAAGCTTGAGAATTGCTGAATCACATTTCTGACTTTGAGCGTTGTCTGCCCAAGGAATGGATGAAACACCGATTTAAAAACGTAATCTAAAACATATCCCCTGTCTGCTCGAGAAATCCCCTGTGTTGGTTTATTGTCATTACAAATAATTTTCAATTTATTATATGCTCAATTAATTATAAATTTGATCTATAATCGTCTGAGTCCATCCACTAGGAAGAGCCCCCAGAGGAAAATTAGCTCTTAGCAGCTAAGAAAGTGTCATTGCCACCGGGAGGAGACAGTGAGTTGGCAGACACCTAATAAAAGAGTAGACAGAGTCTTACAAGTCTGTAGAATCCTGAGAGAATAAGGCACCCCAGAGTAGATTCTCCCTAGGAAAGGATTAGCAGCGCCTTGGATCTGGTTATTCCTTGAAAGAGAGAGAAACTTCAAACCTGTAAGCTAGACTGAGAAATGGATAATGGCAATGTAGAAGGACATTGTGGCAACCCATCACCTATTTATTTTATTTATTTATTCATTTGTCCAATACACAAATACATAGAAAGAAAAATATATATAAGGGTAAAAGTGAACTTAGAGGAGAGGATATATTCAAGGAAGAGAATATATAAGATAGGTGAAAGAAAGGAAAGACAATTGGACAGGGGACAAAAGGCACACCAGTGCACTTATGTACGCCCCTTACTGGCCTCTTAGGAACCTGGAGAGGTCAATCGTGGAGAGTCTTAGGGAGAAGTGTTGGGGGTTAGGGGTTGACACAATTGAGTCCGGTAATGAGTTCCACGCTTTAATGACTCGATTGTTGAAATCATATTTTTTACAGTCAAGTTTGGAGCGGTTCGTATTAAGTTTGAATCTGTTGCATAAATATACGTCTGTGTTTTCGTCATTCATAACAGTGGCTTCAATCACATAATTGTGATAAGAGGCTCGGTGGAGCAGTGGTTAGCGTACAAGCTACTTCTGCTGATCACCAGCTGCCAGCAGCTTGGCAGATCAAATCTCAGCAGGCTCAAGGTTGACTCAGTCTTCTGTCCTTCCAAGGTCAGTAAAATGAGGACCCAGATTGTTGGGGGCAATATGCTTACTCTCTGTAAAATCATTTAAGGAGGGCTATAAACCTAACCCCAGAATCTTCAACCTTAAATGATCTACTGTTGACCTCTCCCCTTTTCTAGGGGATCTATAAGGGTCATGCATAAGCACACTGTTGTGCCTGCAGTCCCTGTCCTTCTGTCCTGTTATCCTTTTTATCACTTCTTTATACTTTGTTATGTTAATACAAACTATAATTCTATACTTGTTTGATAAATTAAATAAATAAATAAATAAAAAGCACTGTCAAGTAGTATATAAATCCAAAGAATGTTGCTTGGCGGGACCCAGGGGAAGAGCCTTCTCTGTGGCGGCCCCGGCCCTCTGGAACCAACTCCCCCCAAAGATTAGAATTGTTTTAAGCTGCTTAAAACCTACCTCTGCCATCAGGAATGGAAGAATTGAGACCCTCTTCCCCCTAGGCCTTTACAATTCTATGCATGGTATGTATGTATGTATGTTTGGGTTTTTTATATTAATGGGCTTTTAATTATTTCTAACATCAGACTACTATTGTACACTGCTTTATTGTTGCTGTTAGCCGCCCCGAGTCTCCGGAGAGGGGCGGCATACAAATCCAATAAATAAATAAATAAATGCTATTGCTATTATTGTGGCCATCATAGTAGCATCTATCGTTTTACCCCACCTGCCCGCAGATATCCCTTGCACCCTATTTCCTGAATCGCATGAGGCCCCAAACAAAATCCACAACTGCATACAACAGAGATGTCTTAACCTTGGCAATTTTAAGACTTCAGTTCCCAGAATTCCCCAGCCAGCTTGGCGGCTGGGGTATTCTGGAAAATTGAAGTCCCCAGGTCTTTAAAAAGTTGCCATGGTTGGACAGCCATTCAATTTAGTTGTTGGAAAAGCTGAAAATGTTCGGAGAAGTTTTACAGTAGCGTCTATCGTAAATTTACCCCGAGAACAATCAGTTTCATAACAGCTATTTCTCTTATTATTATTATTTTTTTAATAGGTATCTCTCTTGGGCCTTAGACACAAACCAAGAAGAACGGGACAAGGGGAAAACGGTGGAAGTAGGCCGTGCCTATTTCGAAACAGAAAAGAAACACTTCACAATTTTAGATGCCCCAGGGCATAAGAGCTTTGTTCCAAATATGATAGGCGGTGCTTCTCAAGCTGATTTAGCTGTATTGGTAAGAGCCTTTCCTGTGTATGGATCGATTGGAAAACTCTTTTAATTCATCTGCATTTCTTTGTATAGTTATGTTCTTTAATTTAAAATCACCCAGTCCATTTTTGCAAAAAAATTGGGTGCACAGAGGGCTTGGGAGGCTTGCAGAGTGCTCCTGGGGGCTGGGGAGGACAAAACCCTTTTTTCCCTTACGTATCTCTTTGAAATCTTGGTGCATCGTATAGTCCCAAAAATACGGTAGTTAGAAACATAGAAACATAGAAGTCTGACGGCAGAAAAAGACCTCATGGTCCATCTAGTCTGCCCTTATACTATTTTCTGTATTTTATCTTAGGATGGATATATGTTTATCCCAGGCATGTTTAAATTCAGTTACTGTGGATTTATCTACCACGTCTGCTGGAAGTTTGTTCCAAGGATCTACTACTCTTTCAGTAAAATAATATTTTCTCATGTTGCTTTTGATCTTTTCCCCAACTAACTTCAGATTGTGTCCCCTTGTTCTTGTGTTCACTTTCCTATTAAAAACACTTCCCTCCTGGACCTTATTTAACCCTTTAAGATATTTAAATGTTTCTATCATGTCCCCCCTTTTCCTTCTGTCCTCCAGACTATACAGATTGAGTTCATTGAGTCTTTCCTGATACGTTTTATGCTTAAGACCTTCCACCATTCTTGTAGTCCGCAAGACATGCAAGTCTATAAGCAAAGAAGATAAAGAAATGCTAAATAAAGAAATAACTAAAGAAGAGTTAGAAAAGGCAATCATGAAACAGAACAATAATAAAACCCCTGGACCAGATGGACTTCCAATTGAATTTTACAAAGCAACACTACATATAATAGGAGACCTATTATTAGAAATTTACAATACAGTGTTCCCTCGATTTTCGCGGGTTTGAACTTCGCGAAAAGTCTATACCACGGTTTTTCAAAAATATTAATTAAAAAACACTTCACGGTTTTTCCCCCTATACCACGGTTTTTCCTGCCCGATGATGTCATATGTCATCGCCAAATATTCCTCCACCTTTAATAAATATTTTTTGAATAAACTTTAATAAATAAACATGATGAGTAATAATCTAAATGGTTGCTAAGGGAATGGGAAATTGCAATTTAGGGGTTTAAAATGTTAAGGGAAGGCTTGTGATACTGTCCATAGCCAAAAATAGTGTATTTACTTCTGCATCTCTACTTCGCGGAAATTCGACTTTCGCGGGCGGTCTCGGAACGCAACCCCCGCGAAAAGTGAGGGAACACTGTAATACGTTAAAAAATGCAGTATATCCTCTATCATGGCAAGAAGCCAATACATTGATACACAAAGAAGGAACAGATGCAGATCGAATTAAAAATTACAGACCAATATTTGCTGAATGTAGATTACAAATTGTATATGTCAATTGTAGCAGAAAGACTGAAAAAAATATTAAACAAAACAATACATCCAGACCAGAATGGTTTTCTGCCTAATAGAAGACACGCAGAGAAGGCCAGCATGAACCCGAATTCCCTTCCACATTGACTTTCCCTGTCTAGCAATTCTATGTCATCTTCATTCACAACTTCTTGGTTTTGTTCTGCCATTTTATATGGGCCACTTTCAGTAGAGTGAGGAAGTTTCCAAGGAAAAAAGAATCAGAAATGTCAAAGCTTGCCATTCTTTCTTTACATTTCTCTGGACGGTTCAAACAGGGGTGATTGCGTTGCAGAAGTTGCCAAAAGCTGAACTGGATTGTTCTTTCCCATCAGGTTATCTCGGCAAGAAAAGGAGAATTTGAAACAGGCTTCGAGAAAGGAGGGCAGACAAGGGAGCACGCCATGCTAGCAAAGACAGCGGGCGTGAAACACTTAATAGTTCTCATTAACAAAATGGATGACCCAACTGTGAACTGGAGCAATGAAAGGCAAGTCTTTGTGTTTAGTTTTGTGCCGAAGTTACATGTCGTTAAAAAAGTAGCTAGCGTTTGGCTGGGACTTGTAGGAAATGGAGCTTCGCTCATACATCTTTGGTGGATAAGGCCCAAAGATCCAGTGTAATTACCCAAATGAAGGCAGATACAGTGATACCTCGTCTTACAAACCCCTCGTCATACAAACTTTTCGAGATACAAACCCGGGGTTTAAGATTTTTTTGCCTCTTCTTACAAACTATTTTCACCTTACAAACCCACCGCCGCCGCTGGGATGCCCCGCCTCTGGACTTCCGTTGCCAGCGAAGCGCCCGTTTTTGCACTGCTGGGATTCCCCTGAGGCTCCCCTCCATGGAAAACCCCACCTCCAGACTTCCGTGTTTTTGTGATGCTGCAGGGGAATCCCAGCAGGGGAATCCAGCAGTGCAAAAACGGGCGCTTCTCTGGCAACGGAAGTCCGGAGGTGGGGTTTCCCAGAAAGGGGAGCATCAGTGAAATCGCAGCATCTCAAAAACACAGAGGTCCGGAGGTGGGATTTGGAGGACTTCGGTGTTTTTGCGATGCTGCGATTTCACTGATGCTCCCTTCGCTGGGAAACCCCGCCTCCAGACTTCCATTGCCAGCGAAGAGCCCGTTTTTGCGCTACTGGATTCCCCTGCTGGGATTCCCCTGCAGCATTGCAAAAACGCAGAAGTCTGGAGGTGGGGTTTCTCATGGAGGGGAGCCTCAGGGGAATCCCAGCAGTGCAAAAACGGGTGCTTCGGCTGGCAAAAGGGGTGAATTTTGGGCTTGCATGCATTAATCGCTTTTTCATTGATTCCTATGGGAAACATTGCTTCGTCTTACAAACTTTTCACCTTAAGAACCTCGTCCCGGAACCAATTAAGTTTGTAAGATAAGGTATCACTGTATGCTTAGAAGTATATGCTGCTTTCAATTCAATTTATTAGATTTGTATGCCGCCCCTCTCCGAAGACTCGGGGCGGCTCACAACAGTAATAAAAAACAGTATAACAATGGAACAAATCTAATAATAAAATTATATAAAAAACCCCAACAATTTAAAAACCATACAACACATACATACCAAACATAAAATGTAAGAAAGCCTGGGGGAGATGTCTTAATTCCCCCGTGCCTGGCAATATAGGTGGGTCTTGAGTAACTTGTGAAAGACAAGGAGGGTGAGGGGCGTTCTAATCTCCGGGGGGAGTTGATTCCAGAGGGCCGGGGCCGCCACAGAGAAGGCTCTTCCCCTGGGGCCCACCAAATGACATTGTTTGGTCGACGGGACCCGGAAAAGGCCAACTCTGTGGGACCTTATCAGCCCCTGGGATTCATGCGGTAGAAGGCGGTTCTGGAGGTATTTAAAAATAAATAAATAAATGTTTGTTAGATTTATTTACATTTAACATTGAAAAAGAAAGTGAAACACCCTACAAACAATACAACTAACATTGCACCCCCATCAAAAGGAAAAAAGACCCCAAAAAGCACATTTAAAAAACCCACACAAATGCTGTTTATAGTAACAGCTAAGCGGTGATCACTTATTTCCATTAATTTCTAAGTCAATCTTGCGGTGCTAAACACCTACAATAAATAAATATCAACAATAAAACTTTAAACGACAAATATTTTGTTAAATGCTATTCCTAATCCTAATCCCATCATTTTCTTCACAGTTATATATTATATATTTTTTTCTAATTCCTTGATATCCAATTCTTATATTTATAAAAATATTTTCAACTAGTCTGAGGGGGTGAATTTGAGTTCAGCTCTGGTGTGCAGATGGTCCTCAACTTACAACTGTTTGTTTAGTGACCACTCAAATTTACAACAGCATATGAGTAAGGGGGTTTACAATCCGTCCTCACTCTTGCAATTATTGCAGCAACTCTGAGCAAATTTGATTACAAATTCAGGCACTTGGCAATTGGTGTATATTTACAATGGTTTTGCACCATCTTAAGGTTAGGTGACCCCCATTTGCAGCCACAGAAATTCTTGTCGTAATTGTAAGTTGTAAGTTGAACACTACCTGTGTCTCAAATACATTTTGAGATGTGATGTGAACGATGGTGGTGATGATGATGATGATGATGTAAACCAGCTTAGCTGGTGGCCCACAGACACCTGGGGGCCCATGCTATCTCGGGGGGATTTGCGAGAGATTGAAGAAATTTATTTATTTATTATTTCTATTTATAAGCTGCCCATATCCCGAACGACTCAGAGTGGAGTGCAGAATAAAACAAAATACAAAATTTAAAACCCCACCATTAAAAACATTCATCCATCTGTCATTCATTGCTACTGGGCCTGAGCATAGTATCTTGCGATTTAAATCTTGAGTCATGACCTTTAAAGCCCTACATGGCTTTGGACCAGACTACCTCCGGAACCGCCTGCTACCGCACGAATCCCAGCAACCGATAAGGTCCCACAGAGTTGGCCTTCTCCAGGTCCCGTCGACTAAACAATGTCGTTTGGCGGGCCTCAGGGGAAGAGCCTTCTTTGTGGCAGCCCCGGCCCTCTGGAACCAACTCCCCCCGGAGATTAGAAATGCCCCCACCCTACCTGTCTTCCGTAAACTACTCAAGACTCATTTATACCGCCAGGCATGGGGGAGTTGAGATATTCCTTCCCCCTAGGCCTAGGCCATTACAAGTTATGCATGGTATGTTTGTGTGTATGTTTGGTTTTATAATAAGGGTTTTTAGTTGTTTTATTATTGGATTGTCACATGCTGTTTTTATCATTGTTGTTAGCCGCCCCGAGTCTACGGAGAGGGGCGGCATACAAATCAAATAAATTATTATTATTATTAAGACTTAAGGGTCCATGGCCACAAAAGGTATTAAAGGAGGTCCGTGTTGAAGAAAAGGCTGGTGTAGATGATGCCTTTGGGAGACTGACAACATTGAACCACCAAATGGACTAATTCCTACCCAATATCTTGTGACAGTGTGACTTCCTGGCTCTTCTAGAGAGCCCGGGTGGCGCAGTGGTTAGAGTGCAGCACTGCAGGCTACTTCAGCTAACTGCTAGCTGTAGTTCAGCAGTTCAAATCTCACCACTGGCTCAAGGTTAACTCAGCCTTCCACCCTTCTAAAGGTGGATAAAATGAGGACCCAGATTGTTGGAGGCAAGAGGCTGATGCTGTAAAACCGCACTGTGCACTACGCCAGTGATTTTCAACCTTTTTTGAGCCGCGGCACATTTTTTACATTTACAAAACCATGGGGCACATTGAGGGAAGGGGCGCTAAAAAAAGTTTGGACAAAAAAATTATCTCTTCCTTTCGCTCTACAGTATTTCTCTCTCCCTCTTTCTCTCCCTCTTTTTTCTCTCTCTCTCCATCCCTCTCTCTCTCTTCCTTCTTTCCTCTTTTTTGCTCTCTTTCTCTCTCCCTCCCTACTTCCCTCTATGTCTTTCTCTCTCCCACCTTCCCTCCCTCTCTCTCTCTCTCTCTTTCTTTCTTTCTCTTGCTCTCTCTCTTGCTTTCTTTCTCTCTTGTTCTCCTTCTCTCTTGCTTTCTTTCTCTCTCTTGCTTGTTTCTCTCTTGTTTTCTTTCTCTCTCTTTCTTTCTTTCTCTCTCTCTTTCTCTTGTTTTCTTTCTCTCTCTGAGCTTCGCGGCACACCTGACCATGTCTCGCGGCACACTAGTGTGCCACGGCACACTGGTTGAAAAACACTGCACTACGCAGCGGTATATAAGTCTAAATGCTATAATGCTGTTGCTGTTCTCAACATTTAATATTTCTTTCCCTCCCCTGCGGCTGATCTTTCAGGTATGAAGAATGTAAAGAAAAGCTGGTGCCATTCCTGAAGAAAGTGGGCTTCAACCCCAAAAAGGACATTCATTTCATGCCCTGCTCGGGACTGACCGGAGCGAATCTCAAGGAGCCATCTGACTTCTGTCCTTGGTATATGTAGGTATCTCATTGAATGGGGTCCCTGCTTTGCCACAATCCCCACCACCACCACCACCACAACTCTATAATTCCTTGTATCACTCGTTTTGGAACAAGACGCGGTGGAGTTAGAGTGACTGAATGGAGCTGAGAATTTCCTGGCTGGATGCCCTTCCTGACTCCTATGCAAAGTTTGCAGCAGATGTTTACGTTTTGCACCCAGATAGAGAAACCTCTGCCACTGCCTAGGATCAAACTCACAGCGTCCTTCTAGTGAGGCAGTCATCTCCTCTAGGCTACCAGTGAACATAAGTTTCCGGTCACAATTCAAAGTGTTGTATAAAGCCCTTCATGGCACCGGATCAGGGTATCTACGCGACCGCCTTCTGCCGCACGAATCCCAGCGACCGGTTAGGTCCCACAGAGTTGGTCTCCTCCGGGTCCCGTCAACTAAACAATGTCGTTTGGCAGGACCCAGGGGAACAGCCTTCTCTGTGGCGGCTCCGACCCTCTGGAATCATCTCCCTCCAGAGATTAGAACTGCCCCCACCCTCCTCGCCTTTCGTAAACTCCTTAAAACCCACCTCTGCCATCAGGCATGGGGGAACTGAAACATCTCCCCCTGCCTATGTAGTTTTCTGGGTATGATGACTTTATGTATATTTTTATATATTGGGGTTTCTTGTTTTTTAGACTTTTTAAAATGTATTATTGTTATTTTAGATTCCAACTATTAGATTTGTTATTATATATTGTTTTATCATTGCTGTAAGCCGCCCCGAGTCTACGAAGAGGGGCGGCATACAAATCTAATTAATAATAATAATAATAATAATAATAATAATAATAATAATACCCAAAGCAGAAGGTCTTGAAACAAAACTCATGTAAACAAAAAAAGTAAAATGCTCATTCTAGGTTCAGGGGTCGGGAAATGTTTGTTTGTTTGTTTGTTTGTTTGTTTGTTTATTTATTTATTTATTTATTTATTTATTTATTTATTTATTTATTTATTTATTTATTTATTGGATTTGTATGCCACCTCTCTCCACAGACTCGGGGCAGCTAACAACAACAATAAAACAACATGAAACAAATCTAATATTAAAAATGACTAGAAACCCTTATTAAAACCAAACATACATACAAACATACCATACATAAATTGTATAGGCCTGAGAGGGGGAAGGGAATATCTCAGTTCCCCCATGCCTGACGACAAAAGTGGGTTTTAAGGAGTTTACAAAAGGCAAGGAAGGTGGGGGCAATTCTAATCTCTGGGGGGAGCTGGTTCCAGAGGGTTGGGGCCATCACAGACAAGGCTCTTCCCCTGGGTCCCGCCGAACGACATTGTTTAGTTGACGGGACCCGGAGAAGGCCAACTCTGTGGAACCTAATCGGTCGCTGGGATTCGTGCGGCAGAAGGCGGTCCCGGAGATATTCTGGTCCGATGCCATGAAGGGCTTTATAGGTCACGACCAACACTTTGAATTGTGACCGGAAACTGATCGGCAACCAATGCAGACTGCGGAGTGTTGGTGTGACATGGGCATACCTGGGGAAGCCCATGATTGCTCTCGCAACTGCATTCTGCACGATCTGAAGTTTCCGAACACTTTTCAAAGGTAGCCCCATGTAGAGAGCGTTACAGTAGTCGAGCCTCAAGGTGATGAGGGCATGAGTGACTGAGCAATGACTCCCGGCCCAAATAGGGTTGCAACTGGTGCACCAGGCGGACCTGGGCAAACGCCCCCCTCGCCACAGCTGTTTCTCTAATGTGAGCTGTGGATCGAGGAGGACGCCCAAGTTGCGGACCCTCTCTGAGGGGGTCAGTGATTCCCCCCCCCCAGGGTAATGGATGGACAGATGGGATTGTCCCTGGGAGGCAAAACCCACAGCCACTCCATCTTATCAGGGTTGAGTTTGAGTCTGTTGTTGAATTTGAGTCTGTTAATTGTTTTTCCCCCCAGGTTGTATTCTTAACAATGGTATCACTAACAGTTAGCTAAACTGGAGACCTCTAAGGATCTGCCTTTGTAGGATGGCAAAGAAACAAGTGATTCTCTATTCATTAGTCTATTAATGGTACCTTTGTCTCCAGAGTCAAAAGTAGATATTTTTTTTGAGGCTGAAAGATTGCTCATGGAAAGGAAACCAAGACACTTTGTACTTCGGTCTTCCGGGCATTCTGCTACCTCCAGTTCAGGGCATATCTGACACAAACAAGACTACAATGTAGGTTTTAGTCCGTTAACCAAATACAGCCTAAATCGGACAAGTAGGGGAAAGCACCCTTGATGCCCTAAGGAAATTATTTTTCAACCTTGTTAACTTTTATGATGGGTGGGCTTCAACTCCTGAGAGTTGAATTCCACACATCTTAAAATGACCAAGGTTGAAAAACACTTCCCTAATGAAAACGACTCCCAAAGCGATTACTGTTTTGGCTAAGAATTTGGGGGATTACAGCCCAAGACACCAGGGTTGAATTCCAAGTTGAGGAAGGACACTCTCATCAGGTCCTCAGAGCGGGGTGGGATATAAATCTAATAAATAATGATAATAATGGTAATAATGGTGCAAGATTACATGGACCCACAAGTGTGTGTATCTAATACAAGCAGATAACTAGGGCACGAAGCAACGGAATCAAGATACCGTATTTTTTGTTGTATAAAACGTACCGTAGTTTTGGGGGAGGAAAATCTACCTACCAGGTATCTGCGATCAGTTAGGTCCCACAGAGTTGGCCTTCTCCAGGTCCCGTCAACTAAACAATGTCATTTGTCGGGACCCAGGGGAAGAGCCTTCTCTGTGGCGGCCCCGACCCTTTGGAACCAACTCCCCCCAGATATCAGAGTTGCCCCCACCCTCCTAGCCTTTCGTAAGCTCCTTAAAACCCACCTCTGTCGTCAGGCATAGGGGAATTGACATGTTCCCTCCCCCTAGGCTTATAAAATTTATGCATGGTACGCTAGTGTGTATGATTGGTTTTAATTTGTGGTGTTTTTTAAATTAACTTAAATATTAGATTTGTTTTACATTGTATTGTTATTGCTGTGAGCCGCCCCGAGTCTGCGGAGAGGGGTGGCATACAAATCTGATTAAACTTAAACGTAAACTTAAATCTATCTGGTATGGTTTGGTCTGGTCAGCTTCAGGACATTATTTTATCCCCTGCTTAGGACTGAAAAAAATCTTTGGAGGGAATAGGAATGAAAAAATCCTGCAAGCTGAGAAGAGCCAGGAAGATTGTTAGCTTCAAAAAAGCTACATTTGGAGCATAAGACGCACCCAAATTTTCAGCCTCTTTTAGTGGGGAAACGGTGCATCTTATACTCTGAAAAATATGGTATTATATTTGAGGATAAAGCGCTCTGTTCATTGAGTGCTTCATGTTCTCTGCAGTTGCTGGTAAAAAGGCATAATTTACTCCTGCATCTCCATCTTTTACCTTGACTTGGTTGTCTCTCACAAAGAATCTTGCTGTGTTTAGATGTTGGTTGCATCATGGATGGAAATTTTGTCTATAATCAAAAGTGTTGCATAGATTTTGATCCTGTATTTCTCTCTCTTTTTTCCCCCCCAACCCCAGCGGGCTACCATTTATTCCATATCTGGATAACTTGCCAAACTTCAACCGATCAATTGATGGACCAATCAGGCTGCCAATTGTTGATAAATATAAGGTACGCCACTAAATAAATACCTGGTATATTTATAATTTATGTTGATCAACATAAGGTATGCTTCCAAGACAAACGTAGCAGTGGGAGTTACGCAACTTAACCTGGAAAGTATAAAACTGTTGCTTTAGGGGGCCAGCCACATGGCACAGCCTAGTTAACTCTTGATAAAAGAACCAGGCCTTGTTTTGACCATATTCTCTTAACCTGGTTGTTGTTTTCTCATTCTCTCCCTTTCCCCACATGAAGGATATGGGCACGGTGGTTTTGGGAAAGCTGGAATCGGGGTCTATTTGCAAAGGACAGCAGCTCGTAATGATGCCAAACAAGGTACATATATTTTCTCTTTAAGCCTCTTTCAAATCTAGCAAATGTTTATTTCTGGAGTGTTCGACCTTGGCAGCTTTAAGACTTGGGGACTTCAACTCCCAGAATTCCACAGTCGGTTGGATACCCATGGTTTAGTTAAAGGGATTCTTTAAATTTGGACTGCGGCTCTAGAATAGGTACCGATCATGAGTGGCAAGACGGAGGATGAATTTTTCAGAGAATATCAAGTGAGCTGAAAACCAGATGGCATTATGAACTCTGAAGCCTGATATGTGAAGTTTATTTTCTTCCTCTTCCCTGTAAAAGAATGTAAAAAAATGTCACTGCCCTGTTGGTTTAAGAGAAGAAAGTAAATACAGTGGTACCTCGACATACGAGTTTAATTCGTGCCAAACCCGAGCTCTTATGTCGATCAATTCGCATCTCGAACGAATGCCTTTAGACTTTGCTTTTCGCGCCGAGATAACTGGAAATATGGAATTCTTGCGCCACTTAGTGGACGCTCGGCTCGTATCCCGAATTTGAGCTCGGGTGTCGAACAGAAATTTTGCTTGCGTCTCGGCTCGTAACTTGGAATACTCACATGTGGAGCAGCTCGTATCTAGAGGTACTATTGTATTCCTATCACGGTGCTGCATTCTGGGGCCTCCCTTTCACCACAGGAATCGTTTAACAATGAGGTTGTCATTCATTTGGATTGTTGTCTTCTCCTCAACTGTCCCACAGTGGTTGACATTTAAGATTTGAGCCCGTCCTGTATTCTGCAGCATCCTTGAATCTACACACAAGCAGGAGGTAGAGATGAAAAACAGTTCTTGACCAAACCACTCCCAGGTCTGCAGATACAGTGGTATCTCTACTTACGAACTTAATTCGTTCCGTGACCAGGTTCTTAAGTAGAAAAGTTTGTAAGAAGAAGGATTTGTTCCCATAGGAATCAATGTAAAAGCTAATAATGTGTGCTACTGGGAAAACCACAGGGAGGGTGGAGGCCCTGTTTCCTCCCAGGAGATTCCTAGAGAGGCCCCATGGAGGCTTCTCCCCGCTTTTTCCGGCCCTGTTTCCTCCCAGGAGATTCCTAGAGAGGCCCCACGGAGGCTTCTCCCTGCCTTTTCCGGTTACAATTTCGGAGGCTCAGGTTTGTAAGTGGAAAATGATTCTTGAGAAGAGGCAAAAAAATCTTATCTAGAATGCTTATCTAAATGCTTATCTAGAAAAGTTCATAAGTAGAGGTGTTTTTAGGTAGAGGTACCACTGTATATTGTACAGTATATGACTAAACAATGTATATGACTAAACAATGTCGTTTGGCGGGCCCCAGGGGAAGAGCCTTCTCTGTGGCGGCCCCGGCCCTCTGGAACCAACTCCCCCCGGAGATTAGAACTGCCCCCACCCTCCCTGTCTTTCGTAAACTACTCAAGACTCATTTATACCGCCAGGCATGGGGGAGTTGAGATAGCCCTTCCTCCTAGGCCACTACAAGTTATGCATGGTATGTTTGTGTGTATGTTTGGTTTTATAATAAGGGTTTTTAGTTGTTTTATTATTGGATTGTCACATGCTGTTTTTATCATTGTTGCTAGCCACCCCGAGTCTACGGAGAGGGGCGGCATACAAATCCAATAAATAATAATAATAATAATAATAATAATAATTATTATTATTATTATTATTATTATTATTATTATTATTATTATTATTATTATTGGAGAATAGAATAGTATAGAATTCTTTATTGGCCGTGTGATTGGACACACGAGGAATTTGTCTTTGGTTCATAAGCTCTCAGCGTACATAAAAGAAAAAATACATTTGTCAAGAATCATGAAGTACAGCACTTAATGATTGTCATAGGGGTCAAATAAGCAATGAGGAAACAATATTAATAAAAATCTTAAGGACACAAGCAACAAGTTACAGACAGAAGCTTGAATGAGGCAGAAAATAATGGAAGTTGCTAGATTGCTGCTTATCTATTTATATGTGCAGACTTTTCAATGTTTCACGATGCAACTTTCACACAAAGAAACCATAAATATAGGGATACAGTATTAGCAACTGCCAAATGCATAGACTTGTGCAGAAGATGTACCCCCAAAGCAACATTTGAATAGGAATTACCGTAAAGAGGTAGGATTCAGAAGAAAGTTGGCACAAATCTTTTTAAAGCTCAGAAACGATTAAAACGAAATAAGAATTGGGATCTTAAAAAATAAAAAACAGATTGCTTTGAATATTTCAGAAAGATCGTTTGAAAAAAGAGAATTTCCGATGTGGGTTAGAACTGGCGTTGATTGGAAGGTGCTTGGCCTTTGCTGAATTTTAACTTGAGAAATATCTGAGGGTTAGCTTCCTTCACCATCTGCTTTTGCGCTCTTAAAAATGCCTCCTCTCCAACGACAGAGTTTGGGTCATCAAAACCTTGAGCAGATGTTCCCCTTGGCATTTACCCTACCCAGAAATTTTTCTGAAAGTCCGTTCGAATTTCACACCCAGTCGCGTAAATGTCATCCCTCTCCAAATAATTGGCAGGAAAGCAAAACCAGTCTATTCTTCAGTATATTATTCACTGGAGACGGGTAACCTTTTCAGAGCTGGAACCCTGATTAATTTGGGGCTATTTAATGCAAAAAAGAATGTGGACGGAAGACAGCTTTTCACTATTTTTAGGAGATAATGGGATAAGGGCACGTAAGCTCACGAGGATAAAAATGCAGTCTCATTTCTCATATTTGAGAAAATGCTTATTTTTCTCATATACAGGAAGTCCTTGTCATTTGTTTAGTAATAATAATTAATAATAATTTATTACATTTGTATACCGCCCCTCTCCGAAGACTTGGGGCGGCTCACAACAGTAATAAAAACAGTATAACAATGGGACAAATCTAATAATAAAAATATATAAAAAACCCAATAATTAAAAACCATACAGCACATACACACCAAACATGAAATATAAAAAGCCTGGGGGAGATGTCTTAGTTCCCCCATGCCTTGCGATATAGGTGGGTCTTGAGTAACTTGCGAAAGACAAGGAGGGTGGGGGCCGTTCTAATCTCCGGGGGGAGTTGATTCCAGAGGGCCGGGGCCGCCACAGAGAAGACTCTTCCCCTGGGGCCCGCCAAACGACATTGTTTGGTCGACGTTTGGTTTAGTGATCATCTGAAGGTACAACACTACTGAAAAAAGTGACTTATGACCGTTTTTCACACTTAGAACCATTGCAGCCACTCCCATGCTCACGTGATCAAAATCCAGACTCGTATTTACTGTGGTTTATGATGGGGTCGCGTGATCCCCTTTTGCAACCTTCTGACAAGCAAAGGCAGTGAAGAAGCCAGATTCACTTAACAACCATGTCATTAACTTAATAACCACTTAACAATTGTGGGAAAAAAGGTCATAAAATGGAACTCACTTAACAAATGCTTCACTTAACAGATGTTTCGGGCTTGATTATGGACTACCTGTAATTCATATTGAGAACATTCATATTTTCTCAAATCTTATTTTGATAGAAAATTATATATATACAGTGATCTCTCGATTATCGCGAGGGTTACGTTCCAAGACCTCTCGCGATAATCGATTTTTCGCGATATAGTGGAAACACCATCTGCACATGCGCGCCCTTTTTTCCCATGGCCGCGCATGCCCAGATGGTGGAGCCAGTGGCTGGGGAGGTGGATTTGCCGCCCCCACCAGCCCTTCCTGCTCTGGGTCAGAGCCGCGGAAACCTTCGGCTCGCCGAGGCTGCGTCTGACCCCCTTGAAGCAAGGCTCCAAGCTCGCCTGCCGCCGCCGCCGCTACGCCTCCGCCGCCTCAGCCACCCCCTCTGCTCTGCAGGGACCTCGCATGCCTCGCATTCTCCTCGGCGGCGGCCAAGTGGCAGGTTTACAGTAATGGGAGACCAAAGGCGAAAAAAGAAAAGAAAAAAAATCCCCAAAAGAGAGGGACAAGAGGCACGTATTTTTAATTTATTATTTTTTGAAAAATCGCGGTATAGCGTTTCGCGAAGATTGAGATCGCGAAAATCGAGGGACCACTGTATATACACAGTACAGTGTTTCCTCACTTTTCGCGGGGGATGCGTTCCGAGACCGCCCGTGAAAATCGAATTTCCGCGAAGTAGAGATGCGGAAGTAAATACACTATTTTTGGCTATGGACAGTATCACAAGCCTTCCCTTAACACTTTCAACCCCTAAACTGCGATTTCCCATTCCGTTAGCAACCATTCAGATTATTACTCACCATATTTATTTATTAAAGTTTATTTTAAAAAATATTTATTAAAGGTGGACAAATGTTTGGCGATGACATATGACGTCATCGGGCAGGAAAAACCGTGGTATGGGGGGGGAAACGCGAAGTATTTTTTAATTAATATTTTTGAAAAACCGTGGTATAGACTTTTCGCGAAGTTCGAACCCGCGAAAATCGAGGGAACACTGTAATCCCTCGTTTTTTGCTGGGGATGCGTTCCAAGACCACCCGTGAAAAGCAAATTTCCGTGAAGTAGAGGAAAGATAGTTTTTTATGTACTTAATGAGTATTTGGACTTTTAAAACCCGCCCTTTGCATTAAACAGTCATTCTATAATGTTTCTCAGCTGGAACTACAGGTGATAGCCTACCAGTTTCTTTAATAGAAAAATTTTATGAATTTTTAAAGGATTTAAATTTTTTAATGGATTTCAGCCCCCTTTGAAAACCCGTGAAGTAGTGAATCCGCAAAAGATGAACCGTGAAGTAGCGAGGGATTTACTGTAAAAAATTTCATTCTGGCTGGAGAAGAATTCCAAAATCCTAAAAAAATGTTCCCTCATATTCGGTGGGGAATATGAGGGAATACTACTGTAAGGATATGGAAAACCCACAAGGAAAATAATAAATTTGACTTGGTTCTTAAGGCCTGTGCTGTTTCTTAGATAGCGCCCTGCTCCTGCCATTCTTTCTGCCCTGGTTCAAAACAAATACTTCTCAAGATGTTTGCTTTCAAGCAAGGGACTTCATTTCACAACTTCGTTTCAGCTTCCCACCAGTTCTCAAATTTTAGTGGATTGGGATGTGGTTTCAGAAGTTATAAATAACCGGTATGAGGGTTGTCTCTCTGGCTTAGGGCCATGTTCGGGGCCCTAAGTTGTCAGAAGATTGAAGATCAAAGCAATCCTACCAGGGGCAGGTTCCTCTTACCTTCCCACTGGTGCGTTGCATGCACAATGCGGCATTTCATGTGCTCGCATCCCCTCACACGATTTTGTGCATGCGCAGAGAGAAGATTTTCTTTCTGTGCATGCTCAGAGAAAATGCCAAAAATTAGGGGGGAAACATGGCGCCATGCACGGACCAGTAAAAACAACACCAGAGCTGTCGGGCGCAAATTGCGCAATTGGCGGCGCACTGAATCACACCAATAGGAACCCACCTTTGAGTCCTACCTGATTTTGTTGGAACAAATCCAACATCAGAGGCTCCAGCAAGACTCCGAACAAATAAAAGGGACATTTTTCTGTTCCCACCCACCCCAAGGATTTTTCCTTTCTTTAATTCAAAATACCATGATACATTTCATATGTGTTTCTTAAAAGGGAATGTTTTCCTCTATTGGTAAGCTTGCTTGCCAAAAGAAAAGGCATTGGTTGTGAGTTCCTTAAGAGAAAAACTCCACGTTAAAAAAATAATACATATTTAAGAAAGGATCTCCAGATGTTATTTCTGAAGGAATAAAGTGACAGCAAGTAAAGTATCAAGATGACGAGGATAATTAATAAAATGTACATGCCACCCAATTCCAGAAATTAATGTAGAGAAGGTAACACTTATCAGTACTAAGTAATCCTCGGTGCTAGATTTATTTATTTATTGATTGATTGATTTGATTTGATTTGATTTGTATTGTATAATATTAGTACTACTGCGCCTAGCACTGATGATGTTATCTAGCTGGGTAATGAAATGTCTGCAGAGAAGCAATCAAGCTCACAGAGGACCGCACCATTCAATCCTGAGCTACAAATATTCTTTTCTATTGCCATTCTTGAATGTACCGAGTTGAAATATGACAGAAGAAAAGGGCTGACGTGCAGAAATATTTATTTGGCAGACCATGTTGCCCTTGGGTCATTCTTTGTCAAGTGGACCAGGATAAATTGAAGCCTTGTTTGAAAAGAAACCATCACAAAAACAACATATATAATGGGAGGAAAGTGTTTTTTTCTAATAAAATAAAAATGAAGGTGAGAAAACAGAGCCATAGGAAAAAAAACTTGCTCTTTCTAATGAAGATGGTTGAAGGTGAGGAAACAGCTCTCTATTTTCTCACCTTCAATCTTCTTCATTTTTATTTCATTAGAAAGAGCATGTTTTTTCCTATCATATCTGTTGTTTTTCTGATGGTTTCTTTTCAAATAAGGCTGCAAAAATCAGTCGGGTGGACACCTGGTCCACTTGACAAAGAATAAATGCATTGTAGAGCCAAAAAGATGACCTTTTAAAAATGCCATTATTTTATGGGCATCGGAAGGGGGAAAAAATCTCCCATTATGTAAATGACAGGTAACATCACAGCCTTTTGCTCAACCCTAAAATGTTTATTTGTTTGTTTGTTTGTTTGTTTATTTATTTATTTATTCGTTTGTTTGTTTGTTTGTTTATTTATTTATTTGTATGCCACCCCTCTCCGGAGACTCGGGGCGGCTAACAGCAACAATAAAACAGTGTACAATAGTAATCTAATACTAAAAACGATTAAAAACCCATTAATATAAAAACCAAACATACATACATACATACCATGCATAGAATTTTAAAGGCCATGGGGGAAAGAGGATCTCAATTTCCCCATGCCTGGCGGCAGAGGTGGGTTTTAAGGAGCTTACAAAAGGCAAGGAGAGTGGGGGCAATTCTAATCTCGGGGGGGGGAGTTGGTTCCAGAGGGCCGGGGCCGCCACAGAGAAGGCTCTTCCCCTGGGTCCTGCCAAGCGACATTGTTTAGTTGACGGAACCCGGAGAAGATCCACTCTGTGGGACCTAACTGGTCGCTGGGATTGTTGAGCATGCACAACTTTTCATGCCCTTGACCACCCCGATTTCTTTCTTCTTTTTCCCCCAGCACAATGTGGAAGTCCTTGGAATCCTTTCCGACGACGTAGAGACCGAGGCCGTATCTCCAGGTGAAAATCTGAAGATCCGACTGAAAGGAATCGAAGAAGAGGAAATCCTCCCGGGCTTCATACTCTGTGATCTTAATAACCTGTGTCATTCTGGACGCACTTTTGATGCTCAGGTACGCCTCCCAAAGAAGGCCGGCTCTCTCAATTTGGAATACAGTGTTCCCTCGATTTTCGCGGGGGATGCGTTCCGAGACCGCCCGCGAAAATCGAATTTCCGCGAAGTAGAGATGCGGAAGTAAATACAGTGGTACCTCGTCTTACGAACGCCTCTTCTAACGAACTTTTCAAGATACGAACCCGGTGTTTAAGATTTTTTTGCCTCTTCTTCCGAACTATTTTCACCTTACGAACCCAAGCAGCTGCTGCTGGGATGAAGGGGTTTCTTTTTTTCCCCCTCGCCTCCCTTCTAAAGTTTGGGATTTTCCTGAAGGATTTGCACGCATTACAGTGTTCCCTCGATTTTCGCGGGGGATGCATTCCGAGACCGCCCGCGAAAGTCGAATTTCCGCTAAGTAGAGATGCGGAAGTATATACACCATTTTTGGCTGTGGACAGTATCACAAGCCTTCTCTTAACACTTTAAACCCCTAAATTACCATTTCCCATTCCCTTAACAACCATTTACTCATCATTATTACTGGTACTCACCATTGAATAAGACACTTAGTGATCCTGATATTTATAAACATAATTATTTATTAACAATAATTATTTTTTTGTTATTTTTTTATGTTATTTATTTGCAAAAATTATTAGTTTGGTGATGACATATGATGTCATTGGGCAGGAAAAACCATGGTATAGAAAAAACTCGCGATGTATTTTTCAATTAATATGTTTAAAAAACCGTGGTATAGGCTATTCGCTAAGTTTGAACCCGCGAAAATCGAGGGAACACTGTACACTATTTTTGGCTATGAACAGTGTCACAAGCCTTCCCTTAACACTTTAAAACCCTAAATTACAATTTCCCCTTCCCTTAGCAACCATTTAGATTATTACTCACCATGTTTATTTATTAAAGTTTATTTAAAAAAATATTTATTAAAGGCGGACGAAAGTTTGGCAATGACATATGACGTCATCAGGCAGGAAAAACCATGGTATAGGGGGGGAAACCGCAAAGTATTTTTTAATTAATATTTTTGAAAAACCGTGGCATAGCCGTTTCGCGAAGTTCGAACCCGCGAAAATCGAGGGAACACTGTACTCCTTACCGACTGTAGGGAACACAACCAAATCAGAGGAGGCGGCGTGGGAGTCAGGGAGAGCATCAGGGCAACCTGGGAGCTCCGAGGGGGAAGAGGGAATGGAGCTGGCAGAGAGAAGGGAGGGTGGAGCCTGGGATGGAGAGTCAACAGCCCCCATGTCTGGAGGGGGCTGATGAGGAAGAGGAGGAACAGCTGGGTCCTGTGCCTGACGGGTGGATACACAGAAAGCAGAGGAGAGGAGAGCAGTGGAAATCTATGGGCCGGTTGTTGGGACAGAAGATCCACCGCTGTTAGCGAAGCCCCACGCTAGCTCTGGGGATAAAAGGCAGGGGGCGTGTTCTGTCGAGCTCTCTGGTAGAATCCTCCCGAAAATTCACAGATACAAATTTCAGACACACACACACGTTTGAAAATTCAAAACTGTATAGTCTGGAAGACAGAAGGAAAAGGGGGGACATGATCGAAACATTTAAATATGTTAAAGGGTTAAATAGGGTTCAGGAGGGAAGTGTTTTTAACAGGAAAGTGAACACAAGAACAAGGGGACACAATCTGAAGTTAGTTGGGGGAAAGATCAAAGGCAACATGAGAAAGTATTATTTTACTGAAAGAGTAGTAGATCCTTGGAACAAACTTCCAGCAGACGTGGTTGGTAAATGCACAGTAACCGAATTTAAACATGCCTGGGATAAACATATATCCATTGTAAGATAAAATACAGGAAATAGTAAAAGGGCAGACTAGATGGACCATGGGGTCTTTTTCTGCCGTCAGTCTTCTATGTTTCTATGTTTCTAAATGTTCTTTATACCGAAAATCCAAATAAACTAAGCTCTCTTTTGGTATAGCAAAGAGCACTCGTCTCCAAACAAACTGGTAATTTGTACAAGTCCCTTATCAGTTCTGTGATACTTAGCTTGCAGCTGTGAGGCAATTCACAGTCCTTCTTCTTTCACAAAGTGAAACACACTTTGCTCTGGTTTAGTTTCAAATCGGGGGAAAATCAGCACACAAAGGTCGAAGGCACGAAACACAACGATCAAATAATCCTCCACAATGGCCAAACCCACAGGCTGCTATTTATAGCAGCCTCACTGATTATCACAGCCCCACCCAACCACAGGTGGCCTCATTTTCTTTGATAATAATCTCTCAGTTGTTGCTGCCTATGCATCGCTCTCCGTATGCGTGGCTGTATCATTAACTCTTGTTCCGAATCCAAGGAGGAGCTAGAGAATTGATCTCCTTCTGAGCTGTCTGCCACACTCTCCTCCTCCCTGTCACTCCTGTCTTCTTGGTCAGAGGAGCCTTCATCAGCAGATTCCACGGGGAGCAAAACAGGCCTGCGGCATGTGGATGTCTCCCCCACATCCACAGTCCTTGGGGCAGGAGCTGGGCCAGAGCTAACCACAACAGGGCGGAGATGAAGAGATGTGGCAGACAACTATTTATCTCCCTGCTGGACAGACTTGTTAGCCTGTATTGAGAGAGAAACATTTTGCCGGGGCTTCTAATTAAAGGAATCTTTGAATTAACTCCACAGGGTTTATTGTGTTTGGGGAGCTGAATCACAACAGTTGGTACCTATTTATCTACTCGCCATTGCATGCTTTCAAAAGGCTAGGTTGGAGCGAGAACGGGAGCTCACGCCATCGCATGGTGCTCGGGTCTTGAACCAGGGCTGGCAACTTTTCAGCCAACGCGCCTAGCGTCTTTAACCACTGAACCCCCACCCAAACATTGCATTTGTAGGTGAGGTTCTGGAGACCTCACCTACAAAAAGATATTGACAAAATTGAACGGGTCCAAAGACGGGCTACAAGAATGGTGGAAGGTCTTAAGCATAAAACGTATCAGGAAAGACTTCATGAACTCAATCTGTAGAGTCTGGAGGACAGAAGGCAAAGGGGGGACATGATCGAAACATTTAAATATGTTAAAGGGTTAAATAAGGTTCAGGAGGGAAGTGTTTTTAATAGGAAAGTGAACACAAGAACAAGGGGACACAATCTGAAGTTAGTTGGGGGAAAGATCAAAAGCAACGTGAGAAAATATTATTTCACTGAAAGAGTAGTAGATCCTTGGAACAAACTTCCAGCAGACGTGGTTGGTAAATCCACAGTAACTGAATTTAAACATGCCTGGGATAAACATATATCCATTGTAAGATAAAATACAGGAAACAGTATAAGGGCAGACTAGATGGACCATGAGGTCTTTTTCTGCCGTCAGTCTTCTATGTTTCTATGAAATCAGGTTGATTTAACTGGCGTCTTCTTCGATTACAGATAGTGATCATTGAACACAAATCCATCATCTGCCCAGGCTACAATGCGGTGCTGCATATCCATACCTGCATTGAAGAAGTCGAGATTACAGTAAGCGCAAACTGTCTTCTGTTTGGGGGCTGACAAATATTAAATATTTGACTGCGGGAAAGACAGCAAATGGGCTATTAATTTTTTTTTTTTTAGGGCAAAATGTCTTACTTTTAAAAAAAAACTCCAGGAGGAAAAGGCAAGCTTAGCCTAGCTTTTTCCAAAGTTGTTTTTTTTTTTAAAGACAATTGGACTGTTTTTCCTTGAAGATGTTTCACTTCTCATCCATGCTGTAGAACTGAAGACACCAGGATTGAAGAAGCTTCTCGGATGAGAAGTGACACCTCTTCAAGGAAAAACAAAAATCCAGTTGCCTTTTTAAAAAGCATTTTTGCGACAATCGTATCCTGTATGGCTGAGAATTTCCACCGACATTTAGCCCTCATAGGCTGGATTTATCCAACATAAACCAAAAGCTTAGTACGCAACTCGCATTGGCTAGATTCACACAACCTGCTAAATCAACCCAGAATCAGCTCAACTCCTTTCAATCTGCTGGGAAGATTCTGTGCCTCCCAAAAGTTCCACATTTTGAGGAAGGATGAAAAGTAGAAGGGGCTGTTTTTCTACGACAACCCAAAATGCTTTGGAGGAGATCTTTAGGGAAAATGTTAAAGGAGTTACTTTGGAGGAGAGCATTCTCCTATGAATTCAGTTTGGCCATGGGTTACGATTTTCCTCGTCACTTCTTTGTTTCATTAAACACTAAGCAAGAGGTTGAGAGTTGTTAGATTATGGTGGGAAACAAGTTTAATGAATCTGTCAAAGAAGCCATAGGACATAGAATGACAGAATTGGAAGGGACCTTGGAGGTCTTCTAGTCCAACCCCCTGCTCAGGCAGGAGACCCTCTGCCATTTCGAAAAAATGGTTGTCCAGTCTCTTTTTGAAAGCCTGACTTCCCTACTTCTGAAAGCGAGCAAGTTCCATTGGTTGATTGTTTTCACCGTTAAAGAGAATTGGGCCTATTGTGTAAAGAAGAAGGAACAATTATTTCCTTTTGTCCTTCGATGGGGTTTGTAACTATCCTGACTAAGAAATCAACCCAAGGCACTTTATTTAAAGCTGAGTATTCATATTAATTGACTTTTTAAAAATAATAATAATCCCAAGTTATTTTGTCTACCAGTGTGAATGTTTCAGACAAAATAGTTTAGAGGAGATTTGCTTTTGAAAGAAAAAGAATTTGAGTTTTTTTCTTCTTGCAGTTTGTTTTGCTTTCTTTTTGGTTGTCTTTTTTTTCCACTAAAGAGGTTCTTCTCCTCCCAGTTAAAGATGTAGAGTTCTATTTGAGAAATACGTGTGCGAACCACACCGTGGGTTTCTTTTCCTCCCGCAGGCCTTAATCTGTCTGGTAGACAAGAAATCAGGAGAGAAAAGCAAAACACGGCCCCGTTTTGTCAAACAAGATCAAGTCTGCATTGCCCGTTTACGGACGGCAGGAACGATCTGCCTCGAGACATTCAAAGACTTCCCTCAAATGGGCCGCTTCACCTTAAGAGACGAAGGTAAGACTAGTGTAAATTGTTCTCGTTATTGGGGATTTTTTGGAGGGGGGGGCGAGATCCAGATTTTTGCAGGAGATCCAAAGTTGCGGGAAAGTGCCTTACAAAGGGTTCTCGTGTAGGCTGAGACCACAATTCAACATCTCCTGGTGATTGGCCCAAATTCATGACTAAGGCGGGACTAGAACTTTCTGTCTCCTGGTGATTGGCCCAAGTCACCCAGTTCATGACTAAGGCAGGACTAGAACTCAGTGTCTCCTGGTGATTGGCCCAAGTCACCCAGCTCATGACTAAGGCGGGACTAGAACTCACTTTCTCCTGGCGATTGGCCCAAGTCACCCAGCTCATGACTAAGGCGGGGCTAGAATTCACTTTCTCCTGGTGATTGGCCCAAGTCACCCAGTTCATGACTAAGGCAGGACTAGAACTCAGTGTCTCCTGGTGATTGGCCCAAGTCACCCAGCTCATGACTAAGGTGGGGCTAGAATTCACTTTCTCCTGGTGATTGGCCCAAGTCACCCAGCTCATGACTAAGGTGGGGCTAGAACTCATTGTCTCCCAGTAATTGACCCAAAGTCCACAAGCCAGCTTATATGGCTAAAGCAGGATTTGAACTCACAGTGCCGTAACCATTACACCAAACCCGCTGCCATATTTTGCTTTAAAGGTAGTTCCTCAACTTACAACAGTTCACTTAATGACTGTTCGGAGTTACAACAGCTCTAAAAAAATAAGTGACTTATGACCATTTTTCATACTTATGACCATTGCAGCATCCCCAGGGTCACGTGATTTAAATTTAGATGCTTTGCAACTGACTCTCATTTAAATATATTAAAGGGTTAAATAAGGTCCAGGAGCGAAGTGTTTTTAATAGGAAAGTGAACACAAGAACAAGGGGACACAATCTGAAGTTAGTTGGGGGAAAGATCAAAAGCAACATGAGAAAATATTATTTTACTGAAAGAGTAGTAGATCCTTGGAACAAACTTCCAGCAGATGTGGTAGATAAATCCACAGTAACTGAATTTAAACATGCCTGGGATAAACATATATCCATCCTAAGATAAAATACAGAAAATAGTATAAGGGCAGACTAGATGGACCATGAGGTCTTTTTCTGCCGTCAGACTTCTATGTTTCTATGACCGTGGCGGTATTCCCGGGATCATGTGATCCCCTTTTGCGACCACCTGACAAGCAAAGTCAGATTCACTCAACAACTGTGTTACTAATTTAACAACTGCAGCGATTCACGTAACAAAATGTGACAAGGAAAGTCGTGAAATTGGGGGGGGGGGATTCATTTAATGAATATCTCACTTAACAACCTAAATTTTAGGCTCCGTAAGTTGAAGGACTATCTTGTATTTTTACGTGAGACTCTGATTTATTTATTTATTGGATTTGTATGCCGCCCCTCTCCGCAGACTCGGGGCGGCTAACAACAATGATAAAAAAACAACATGTGACAATCCAATTTAATAAAACAACTAAAAACCCTTATTATAAAAACCAAACATACACACACACAAACATACCATACATAACTTGTAATGGCCTAGGGGAAGGAATATCCTAACTCCCCCATGCCTGGCGACAAAGGTGGGTCTTGAGTAATTTGCGAAAGACAAGGAGGGTGGGGGCCGTTCTAATCTCTGGGGGGAGTTGATTCCAGAGGGCCGGAGCCGCCACAGAGAAGGCTCTTCCCCTAGGGCCCGCCAAACGACATTGTTTGGTCGACGGGACCCGGAGAAGGCCAACTCTTGTGAGACTTTATCGGCCGCTGGGATTCGTGCGGTAGAAGGTGTCTTATGTGAGACGAACTAATGTCGTTTTCTGTCTTTTTCTGTGTTTTTTTTAGGTAAAACCATTGCAATTGGTAAAGTTCTGAAATTGGTTCCAGAGAAGGACTAAAGCATTGTTTTTGACAAGCCTGCACAAATACTGTAAGGAGGGGGAAACAAATGACTTTGCAGAGCCCTAGTCCACATTGCCTTCTTTCTTTTCTTCCCCCTGATAACCTCCGCCCTTCTCTTTTGCAAAGATGAGATTTCACCGCAAAGGTCCACATTATGTCAGCTTTCTCATATTGAGAGCTCTGCTATGCCACTGTGGAAGTTTTACCTTGAAAAGTTTCATTATTATTATTATTATTTTGGGTTTTTTGGGTTTTTCTTCCTTCTCCTCCTCTTCCTCCCCCTCCTCCTAAATTCAGCTCCCCCCCCTCCTGGAAAGATTTGGCAATAGCTTTGTAAAAATGATGTGGACATAATTGCCTAGAATTATGAAAAAAAAAAAAATCTACAGGATTTCTGTTTAATTGTCCCCTCCCGTCAGACGGAAGCATTTTTCAAAGGCAGATCATTCAGGTGTGCGTACGTGCACATGTTACAAACACAATTACCATGTTAATAAACTCTCCAATTTGAAATCTTTTTTTTTTCCCTATTGGTATCTTCATTACTTTGGAATAACGTTTTTATCCGGATGTAATGCCTGCTGCATTCACTTTTAACCCGAACGTTTGGTGATTTGGGGTTTTCTAAGCCACAGTGGGTGGGGTGGGGTGGGGGGAACAGGTTCCTATCTTTGACAGATTTCCCCAACTGTGTTTTAAATGAAGCAATTAGACCAGTGTTCCCCAACCTTGGCCATTTTTAAGTGCATGGACTTCAACTCCCAGAATCCCCCAGTTTAAGCACGGCAGGCTGCGGAGAGGGGCGGCATACAAATCCAATAAATAATAATAATAATAATAATAATAATAATAATAATAATAATAATAATAATAATGCTAGGAGTTGAAGTCCACATATCTTGAAAGTTGCTGTGGATTAGATCATTGACAAACCTCGTATTCAGGTTTCCTTTGCCTTTTATTTTTCTGTTCAGTGGTTCATGCAAATATGGTACTATTTCATTTGTGATGCATCAATATATCCCAAACTTAATTAATTAATTAAGTTTAATTAATATATTCCAAACAAACATGGCAGGTCCAGGGTAAAGTAAGATCTTTCAAATCTGTCCTGGGGAATATCATCATCATCATTATTATTATTTTCCTAGCAGCACAAGCTAGTGACTAATACAAATAGGACTGTTATATCACAACTCTTGCAATAATTCTGGCGTGTCTTGTTCACTGCGAAAACTGAACTTGGGCTTAGGATTTTAAAGCTTCCTCTGCTACCTTTAACTTGGAAGCCTGGAGAATCTTTGTAGGTTTTTTTTCTTTAGAGAGGTTGATTTGAAGGGAAGGCGCATGGGTAAGAAGTATGTAACCCTCTTCAATCAGCAACTGGATGTCATCTCAGTATTTGCCCCCTTGTCCTCAAAGCCGGTTCTTTTAAATCTGAGCAGACTTAAGCAGCGTCTATAAATGTTTGCATATCAGGCAATGTGAGCTAGCTGTCCAGGTTCCAGTTCTCAGACCTCTGTTGAGTTTTTGGAAAGCGACAGCCCCAAACACACCTTGCGGGCACTTGGTTGAAGAAATGTGGACCTACAAGGAAGCCAAGCTAGGACGTGAACGGAGACTTTGTGTTCCTCACACGTGGCAATCTAAAGATATGTTGACGTCAACATCTGGAATTCCCCAGCCAGTGTTCAATTCTGGGAGTTGAAATCCACACACCTTCAAGTTGCCAAGTTTGAGAAACGCTGCATTGGATAGTTGGTAAGACCAGGATACTAAGCTTGCATCTTTGGCAACGAGTAGCGGGCAGCATCGCTACCATTGCTAGGAATTATAAGCTGTAGGAGGAATAACAGTGGTGCTCAGAATCATTTAACTGCATTTCCTATTCTAGAATTCATTACAGAAGGCTGATTCTCTGTGGAGATTCTCAGGGTCATCCAGGTCATAGTTGCCCCAAAGATGCTTTTTCAAGAGACAACTGGCAACTTACTTGTTTGTCTTTGAAGATGTTTCACTTCTGAGCCAAGAAGCTTCTTCAGTTCTGACTGGAGCTTTCAATTCTGCACCAATCCCCTTAGAGCTGAACAAGCTTCTTGGTTCAGAAGCAAAATGTCTTCAAAGAAAAACCAGGAAGTCCAGTTGCCTCTTGAAAAAAGCACTTTTGAGATTGCAATAGGCTGATTTTCCAAATGCAAAGTTCAAAATGCTTTTCCCTATTGGTTAGTATGTTCTAAGGAGAACATGCCCTTCCCCTCCCCAGAAAAAGGCAGTCAGAGAACTTTTCCATTTTACACAGCTCTAAATTTAAAATGTTGCCTCCCCCCCTTCCCCCCCTTGTAACCGTGTCCATTTCACGTAAGGCTACATTGTACGGACGAAGCATCAAGTTGACTGTCCTTCAAATCCATAACTACAGTTGTAGCTACCATAAATGCATGAAAATTTAAATAAATTTTATTATGTCTGCAAATAACTGGGCTTTTATATATTTTTTTGCAGTAATAATGAAAGCTTTTAAATTATGGTACCTTTTTCAACAAAAAATTGTCTTTGGATTATTGTTTTTAAGTAGCACAGTAGGGGAATTTGTGTGTGTTTGTGTGTTTTAAAGGCTAGGAGAGTTTAGACTGCATTCTACTACACTTTGGCATGTTATATTACTAACTGTATTTGAGCATAATCTTCCACACTTGAGCAGAAGCTTCTGTGCAGAGTTCCAGAATTTTAAAGAGCCTGATGTCTACAGCAGTGTTTCCCAACCTTGGCAACTTGAAGATATTTGGACTTCAACTCCCAGAATTCCTCAGCCAGCGAATGCTGGCTGGGGAATTCTGGGAGTTGAAGTCCAGATATCTGCAAGTTGCCAAGGTTGGGAAACACTGGTCTACAGCATGCAGAAGAAAATGGGACAGTTATACTGGTATCAAGCTAACCACCCTGCCATCCCCTAATTCCAGCAAAACAATAGTTCACTGAGAATTCTGTAAGCGTGCACTCCTAACATATTTAGAGGATGGCTGATCGAAAAGAAAAGGCTGGGCTAGGATGGCTGCCACCTTGAAACATAGAAGACTGACGGCAGAAAAAGACCTCATGATCCATCTAGTCTGCCCTTATACTATTTCCTGTATTTTATCTTAGGATGGATATATGTTTATCCCAGGCATGTTTAAATTCGGTTACTGTGGATTTACCAACCACATCTGCTGGAAGTTTGTTCCAAGGATCTACTACTCTTTCAGTAAAATAATATTTTCTCATGTTGCTTTTGATCTTTCCCCCAACGTCAGCTTGTGCCCCCTTGTTCTTGTGTTCACTTTCGTATTAAAACACTTCCCTCCTGAACCTTATTTAACCCTTTAACATATTTGCAGTATGCACACATTTCAAAATTGGTCTAACTGGAACAAAAAAGATCAGGTTCTTATAAAGTGGATCAACTGACTGTGCTCAAGGGAGACTAAAACTCAAATTGTCTCCTGTTTTTTAGCCTGTTGCATTCATCTCTGCCCCGAGGTCTCAAAAAGTCTTTGAAAATTTTCTCAGCAAGATTTCTGGTTTGGCATTGCCTCCTTCCTCAAACAGAAGAGAAGGATTGGCCTCGTAGTTACCACAGCTGACTTCCATACCTCAGTTGGGACTAGAAACCACAAGTCTTCCGATTTCTAGTCCAGTGCCTTACCTATCCCACGTTGTCTCTCACTCTGATTGCAGCAGAATTGACTGCGTAGGTACCCTCACCTGACCGCCCCCAGCCCCATTTGTGTGAGATGCTGTAAGTTGACCTTGGTATCTTCAGATTCTGTTCACCATATGACCCATGATGGCATAGAAACATAGAAGACTGACGGCAGAAAAAGACCTCGTGGTCCATCTAGTCTGCCCTTATACTATTTTCTGTATTTTATCTTAGGATGGATATATGTTCATCCCAGGCATGTTTAAATTCAGTTACTGTGGATTTACCAACCACGTCTGCTGGAAGTTTGTTCCAAGGATCTACTACTCTTTCAGTGAAATAACATTTTCTCACGTTGCTTTTGATCTTTCCCCCAACTAACTTCAGATTGTGCCCCCTTGTTCTTGTGTTCACTTTCCTATTAAAAACACTTCCCTCCTGAAGCTTATTTAAGCCTTTAACATATTTAAATGTTTCGATCATGTCCCCCCCTTTTCCTTCTGTCCTCCAGACTATACAGGTTGAGTTCATGAAGTCTTTCCTGATACGTTTTATGCTTAAGACCTTCCACCATTCTTGTAGCCCGTCTTTTCTTTTTAAATACTTTCTTGTTCAATCCAATACCATGTCCTCTCACCACACAACTTTCCTCCTATTTTAGCCTCACTTATTTTTGGCTCAACCCTGAGCGAGTGATGCATGCTGGTCTCCGAACAATAATGAAATCTGGGTGTCATTTAATAGAAAGGCGAGAGATCAATTAAAATTCATTTATGTATTAGATTTCTATGCCGCCCTTCTGAAGCAACTCAGGGCAGCTTGCAACAGAATACAAATACAAAGCGTATAAGAAATCTAATATTTAAAAATTCTAAAACCCCCATTTTCCTAAGAAACAATCACCCACATGCATTCAATTAATAATTTATTCAAAATAAATTCGTCACAGTGAGTTATGCTGGCTATTTCTGAAGAATGGAGAATTTATTTCTCAATCCTTCGTCACAGTATGAAGCATCATTTTAATGGCCTTGGCTGGTTTTGAAAAAAATATAAGCAGGGTCACAATTCGGATTGGAGCCTACTGAAGATGTCCCAAAGGTGTGTGTGTTTTCTTTTTTTTTATTTTCAAGAGGCAACGGGACTTTCTGGCTTTTCTTTGAAGACGTTTAACTCCCATAGATACCTGGTGAAAAGATATTGCGATCTCTAGGGGGGTCACCAGTAAATTTTGGGAGGGTTGTCACAGATTTGGAGGAGATAATCAAAAAGGGAGACCAATTTAATACAGTTCCTGTTCCCTGGATAAGCCAAGCTGGTCACCAGCAAAACTGCATGCTGGCTGGGAAATTTTGGGGACTTGAAGTCCACAAAAGTTGCAAAGTTTGAGAAGCAGTGACTTGTCAAGTTTAAACTTGACCCTAGCTGGAATGGACGTGCAATACTCTTATGACAGTGGTCTCCAACCTTGACTACTTTAAGACTTGTGGACTTCAACTCCCAGAGTTCCTTAGCCAGCTCTGCAAGTCCTTAAAGTGGCCAAGGTTGGAGATCCCTGCTCTATGACACCCCCATCTTTGGAAGGGGGGCGCTCTTTTATATAGGGTGCCTCTAATAAAATCCAGATTTTTAAAAAATCGTCTTTTTTTCCCATCCTTACTCCCAAAGTCGACGTTATATGACATGCCCAAGCAAACTCGGAAGTCCTGATCCTATCGGCATCTCAATTTCCGGGTTCACGTCTATGATGATTCCACTGTTTCAACAATCGGAAGTGCGCTCTCTTTTGCCCCATTCAATCTATGGTTGCCTTCTCCGCTTCTCTGGCAAGATTGGGGGAGGAGGCGCCTTCTGATTGCGTCACTCCGCGGCGACGAGCGGAAAAGGCGTCCCCCACGTGGAAAAGGGAAGCATGGAGGCGAAGGTAGAAGCGGCGGCGGTGCCTCTGGACCGAAGCCAGGTGAGGCGGCGGGTTGAGTGCAGGGACCCCCCAATGTACACCTGGGCAGCTGCCTTTCCGCGGGCGGGGTGGTTTCTAGTAGTTGCGTTCCCACGACACACGGAGTCCCACGACACGCGTTGCCCATTGAACCCTATTGCCTGTTCGCACTGCCTCTTAACACACCGCAGGGAGTCGGGCAGCATGATGGTTGCTATTCTTTTTTTTTCTAAAAAAATAGAATTTATTAATTTTCAGCCTTTAAAAAAAATGATACAATAAATACAGTAAGTGATTCTGCATTATGACGTCATTGCATCTTCTTTCGAGTTTTATCCCAATTTATATATTTGAACGCACTATACTAATATTGTGTTGTTGCAATAGCTAAAATACTTACGGTATACATGTACGTACTGTATTTATTTATTGGACTTTTATGCCGCCCCTCTCCGAGGACTGGGGGCGGCTTACAACATATAATAAACAATATTTTAGTTCCAAATAATTAATTTTAAATCTAAAGTAAACCCCAAAATAAAAAAAAACAGTCATTCCATTTGCTCAACATTCTCTCAACACGTTCATTGGACAGGGGGCAAGAATCTAGTGGCCCCAAGCCTGGCGGCATAAATGAGGAGGGTGGGGGCAGTACGAATCTCCAGGAGGGGGGGAGCTGATTCCAGAGGGCCGGTGACCCCACAGAGAAGGCTCTCCCCCAGAATAAACCTGTGGAACAGTTTGCCATAGGAGATGATTAGATTAGATTTATTGGATTTATATGCCGCCCCTCTCCGCAAACTGGGATGATGAGCTCGCCTTCACTGGAGGTCTTCAATCAGAGACTGGACAGTCATTTTTCTGAGTTGGTTTAATGAATCCTGCATTGAGCAGGGGGTTGGTCCCTTCCAACTCTATGATTCTATGGTGAAAAAATGGGCAAACTGGAAGTTCGGAAAAACAGGCTTCCGTTTGGGCCATTTTTCGCACTAAGGGGCTTCAGGAAGCTTCCCTGAAGCCTCTGGAGGGCGAAATGACCTTTCCCCAGGCTGAAAATCAGCTGGGTAGAACACACATGTGCCTCTCATGCCCTCCACGTATTTATTTTATTTATTATTTAGATTTGTATGCCGCCCCTCTCCGAAGACACTTGCGTACCCTAGATTCGCCATCACTGCCCTATACTATCCACTTGCAACCCCCCAACCTCTGACTCTCAGGTATTACATTGCACTGCCTGTGATTGCCAACCTGTTTGACTAATTTGATTAAGGACTGTGGCTTTGAGACATCAAGATTCTATGAGTGATATTTTTGTTCCAGATCAAAAAAGCCATTCAAGCATTACTTGCATATAACGCAAACAAGGAGAAGTCTGGAGAAAAAGTGCTGCTGGATGCAGACCAGAATGTCTTTTTGATGATTACTGTCTGGAAAATCCCACCAAATGAGCAAGTAATCAAAATGTAAGGCTACCTCTGTATTTTACTTTTGTTTGTCCACCCCAGTGAAATGCTATCCACAGTTGGACATAACTGGGAAGATTGGAAAATAAGATGCAGCAAGAAATAACCTAGTTCCAAAACAGAGTTCTTATAACTTTGTTGCTTGTATCCTTTTAATTTATATTTATGGTTCCTAGTATGATTAGATTGCTTATTTGTACCCAGACTATCATTACATTTTGACGAATGTTATCTTTTCTTTTATATACACTCATATAAACCAAGACAAATTCCTTGTGTGTCCAATCACACTTGGCCAATAAAGAATTTCTTTTCTATTTTATATGTAGAGCCGGAGTGTCCAACCTTGGCAACTGTAACCTTCATCTCCCAGAATTCATCATAACCGGCAAGAATTCTGGGAGTTGAAGTCCACAGCTCTTAAAAGTTGCCAAGATTGGACAGCCCCGGTGTTGAATAAAGATCGACAATAGAGGTAGTCCGCAGCTTATGACCACAATTGAGCCCAAAATTTGCATTGCTAAGTGAGACAGTTAGGTGAGGTTTGCTCCATTTTACAACCTTTTCTTTGCATCGTAGTTAATTGAGTCACTGCAGTTGTTAAGAGAATCTGGCTACTCCATCGACTTTGATTGTCAAAAGGTCACCAAACAGGATTGCATGACTTTGCAGCCATCATAAATGAATCTGGCCAAGCATTTGAATTTGGACCACACGACCATGCAGATGCTGCAACAGTTGTAAGTGTGCAAAAAGCGTGGCATCGTAATTGGGAATCAAGATCACATGAAGTGTTAATACCATACTTTATAATGTATTGCATTCAGGTTTGGTCACCACGATACAAAGAGGATATTGAGACTAGGAAAAAGTGCAGAGAAGAGCAACAAAGAGGATTAGGAGACCGGCAGCTATAACAGGAAAAACGGTTGCAAGAACTGGGCATGGCTAGTTTAATGAAAAGAAGGACCAGGGGAGACATGATAGCAGTGCTCCAAAATCACAGGAGCTGCCACAAAGAAGAGGAAGTCAGGCTGTTCTCCAAAGCACCAAGAAGCCATAGATGGAAACTAAACAAGGAGAGAAGCAACTTAGAACTAAGGAGAAATTTCCTGACAGTTAGAAGAATTAATCAGTGGAACAGCTTGCCTCCAGAAGTTGTGAATGCTCCAAAACTGGAAATTTTTAAGAAGAGATTGGATAACCATTTGTCTGAAATGCTGTAGGGTTTCCTGCCTAAGCAGGGAGTTAGACTAGAAGACCTCCAAGGTCCCTTCCAACTGATTATTTTTATTTTATTTTTAATTTATTATTGTTGTTGATGATGATGATGATGATGTCTGTTTGGTGTTCTAGAAACCTGCCTCATGACATTCTGCCGGATACCTCTGAGGTTTGCCTCTTCACCAAAGACGAACCTGGCTTAACAGCGGAACAGACTGAGAACTTGTACAGGAAGCTGTTGGACCAACATGGGATCACGTCCGTCACTGAGGTAGGAAACTTTTGGTGAAAGCTATGCCTTCTCCTGTATCTGCTCTCTCTATTTTGGGAAAGGAGCAAAATAATATAGCCTTGTGCAAAGACTGTGCCCATGAGAGTTTCCCTAAACATGTAATCATGGCTTGCTGAATAAACCCCAGTTACACTGTGTGTGGCGGTTCTCAATCATCCAGGCTGTGGTTGTCCCAAAGGTGCTTTTTCAAAAAGACTTTCTGGTTTTTTCTTTGAAGACGTTTTTGCTTCTGAGGCAAGAAACTTCTTCAGCCTTTGTGGGGATGGTGCGGAATTGAAAATCTCCAGTCAGAACTGAGGAAGCTTCTCGGCTCAGGAGCAAAACATCTTCAAAGAAAAACCAGAAAATCCAGTTGCCTCTTGAAAAAGCACCTTTGGGACACAGTTGCGCGGGTTCTTGTGATTTGTTTAGTTTTTAGCTTGCCTTATAAACGTAATCCCACAGAGTTGGCCTTCTCTGGGTCCCGTTGACTAAACAATGTCATCTGGCGGGTCCCAGGGGAAGAGCCTTCTCTGTGGCGGCCCCGACTCTCTGGAACCAGCTACCCCCGGAGATTAGAACTGCCCTCACCCTCCTTGCCTTTCGTAAACTCCTTAAAACTCACCTCTGCCGTCAGGCATGGGGGAATTGAGGCATTCCCCTCTCCCCCGGGCCTATACAATTTATGTATGGTATGTCTGTGTGTATGTCTGCTTTAATAATGGGTTTTTTAATTTTTTTTAAATTTATTAGATTTGTTGTGAATTGTTCTATTGTATGTTGTGAGCCGCCCCGATTCTACGGAGAGCGCCGGCATACAAATCTAATAGATAGATAGATAGATAGATAGATAGATAGATAGATAGATAGATAGATAGATAGATAGATAGATAGATAGATAGATAGATCCTTGATTTACACTATTAATAATAATTAATAATAATAATTTATTAGATTTGTATGCCACCCCTGTCCAAGGACTTGGGGCGGCTCACAACAATAATAAAATACAATAAGCAGTAGTACAAATCTAATATTAGTAAAACTGAAGTTAAAATCCTTTAATATTTAAAAAACCCATCAGTACTACACAATCATGCCATTCTCAAATGCTATAATCAGCAAAGGGGGGGGGGAATCAGTCCCTCCATGTCTGGCGACATAAGTGGGTCTTTAACATCCTGCGGAACACGGGGAGGGTGGGGGCAATTCGAATCTCTGGGAGGAGTTGACTCCAGAGGGCCGGGGCCGCCACAGAGAAGGCTCTTCCCCTGGGTCCCGCCAGACGGCATTGTTTAGTCGACGGGACCCGGAGAAGGCCCACTCTGTGGGAACTAATCGGCCGCTGGGATTCGTGCGGCAGAAGGGGGTCCCATAGGTATTCTGGTCCAATGCCATGTAGGGCTTTATAGGTCATAACCAACATTTATTTAATTTATACACTTATTAAATTTATATGCTTCCCCATCTGAAGCAAGTTTGGGTTGTTTACAGAGATCATAAAAACAAAGTTGCATTAAAACATTAAATATTAAATAAGCAGGGATGAAATAGACTTTGCATTCATTCAGGCAGTTGTATCAGCCCTGAAATAAGTAGAACGCATACTGTGTAGCCACAAAGCTGTAAGGAACAGAGGCGCTCAGTGTTGTTTGTCCTGTTTCTCGCAGGTCATCTCTTACAAAACGTTCAAAACTGAATACAAGCCCTTTGAAGCGAAACGCCGCCTGCTGAACCGGTTTGCTGTTTTCTTGTCCGACGATCGTATTCGAAGATTGCTGCCTTCGCAGATAGGAAAACATTTCTACAAGCGTAAAAAGTAAAAATCCCTGTCCTCATTTTTATCGAGCCATCCATCTCAGGAAAAAAATAACCATCATATTTCTCATTCTTTTTCATTAATTTCATAATAATTATTTGTTTCATCTATTTTTATTTTCAATCCATTCATGAAATTTCCCCCACATTTTATAAAACTCCGAGTCTTAGTTAGTTAGTTAGTTAGTTAGTTAGTTAGTTAGTTAGTTAGTTAGTTAGTCCAATACACAATGAGGGTTTTAGTGGGTATATTTCTATATACACATAGTAAAATACATGATGAAGGTTATAGAGGAGATACTCATAGTAAAATATATCTAAGAAAGAATAGAAAAGAAGATATAGTAATAGAACATATCAATGAAACAATAGAAGAAGAGATGTAGGAATGGAAGAAAGGTATAGGAGATATAGGAGAGCAATAGGACGGGACGGAAGGCACTCTAGTGCACTTGCACTCGCCCCTTACTGACCTCTTAGGAATCTGGATAGGTCAACTGTAGAAAATCTAAGGGTAAAGTGTTGGGGGTTTGGGGATAACATGAAATTTCCCCCACATTTTATAAAACTCCGAGTCTTCTTTATCTTCAATTTTCACTGTAAGTCTGTTCATTTCAGCACGATCCATTATCTTCCTTAATACTTCTCTTTCTGTAGGTATTCTATTCAATTTCCAGTTTTATGCATAAACAATTCGGGCACCAGTCACCAGTTAAACATGTTTTCTTTTCTGATGGCCTTCATTGGCTTTGGGGGCCTTTAAATATGTTGGGTTACGTTCCCCATCATTCCCCCCAACTAGGGTATTTTGTTTTGGCCCATTATGTAGTCACTGACATTTAAAGCAGTGGAGATCTTACTTCCCACCCTCTCTCTCCCAATACTAGGGCACCCCTCTGCGTGGACTTGAAAGCCAAGGATCTAGCCAAGGAGATCCACAAACGCGTCCAGGGAACAATTCTACCAGTCACTAACAAGGGCAGTTGCTTGTAAGTATCTTGACTTGAAGATTTCTTGTGCTGGGGGTTGGCCCAGTGGTTCAGTGGTTAAGTTGTTGATCTGGAAAGCAAGCAGACCAGGTTCGAAACCTAGCACCGTGCGATGGGGTAAGCAACCTTCCTTGTTCCAGCTGGAGCAGTTCGAAAGCATGGAATGTGTTCCGTTGGTCTCTCTGGTAGACTCCTCCCAAAAATTCACAGGGGCAAATTTCAGACACACACACGTTTGAAAATTCAAAACAATGTTCTTTATAATGAAAATTCACTTAAACCAAGCCCTCTTTTGCAAAGAGCACTTGTCTCCAAACAAACTGTTAATTTGTACAAGTCCCTTATCAGTTCTGTGATACTTAGCTTGCAGCTGTGAATCAATTCACAGTCCTTCTTCTTTCACTAAGTGAAACGCACTTTGCTCTGGTTTAGTTTCAAAGCAGGGAAAAATCAGCACACAAAAGGTCAAACGCAGCAAAGCAGGCACGAAACACAACAATCAGATAATCCTCCTCAATGGCCAAACCCACAGGCTGCTATTTATAGCAGCCTCACTAATTACCACAGCCCCACCCAACCACAGGTGGCCTCATTTTCTTTGATAATAATCTCTCAGTTGTTGCTGCCTATGCATCGCTCTCCTCATGTGTGGCTGTATCATTAACTCTTGTTCCGAATCCAAGGAGGAACGAGATAATTGATCTCCTTCTGAGCTGTCTGCCACACTCTCCTCCCTGTCACTCATGTCTTCTTGGTCAGAGGAGCCTTCATCATCAGATTCCACCGGGGGCAAAACAGGCCTGCGGCATGTGGATGTCTCCCCCACATCCACAGTCCTTGGGGCAGGAGCTGGGCCAGAGGTAACCACAACAGAATGCGAGTAGATAAATGGATAGCAATAGCGTGTAGACTTATATACCGCTTCACAGAGCTTTCTAGCCCTCTCTAAGCAGTTTACAAGAGACAGCGTATTGCCCATCCCAACAATTTTACCCACCTTGGAAGGATGGAAGGCTGAGTCAACTGCAGGACTCAAACTGCTGGCAGTCGGCAGAATTAACCTGCAGTACTGCATTCTAACCACTATGCCCCCCAGTTGGTAGCAAATGGTCCAAAATGATAACACAGCTCTTTGGATACCACTTCGTCAGGAAGGTAACAGCGGTCCATGACATTATGCTGGCTACATGACCATGGAAGTGTTTTCACACGGTGCTGGCTCAATGGCTTGAAGACAGAGATGAGCACCAGCCTCTATAGTCAGCAGTCACCAGCGAAATAAAACCCACGGGGAATTCTTAACTCTAATCCAGGGGGTCTGAGCAGTTTAGAGAGAAATGGCACGCCAGCCAAGAGGATTAAAGCCAGGGTGACACAGTAACTGAATTTAAACATACAGTAATACCTCGTCTTACGAACTTAATTGGTTCCGGAAGTAGGTTCGTAAGGCGAAAAGTTCATAAGACGTAAAAGTTCGTAAAAGCACTTAATGCGTGCAAAAAGAAAAAAACCCGCAAAATGGCGCTCTGCTGGGCGCCGCTGCCCGGCTGTCACCTTTTAAAACAGCCGGGGGGCTTCTTGGCGTTCTCCCAAACGCTGAACCCGGAAGTTCGGGTTCCGGAGGCCGCCGAGAAGCGGCCGGCTGTTTCAGAAGGTTACAGCTGGGCGGCGGCGCTCAGTGGAGCGCCGTTTTTGCGATCAGTGGCGGCGTTTTCGGCCGGAAATGTGGGGAATCCCCATAGGGGAATCCCCATAGGGAATTCCATGGGCAGAGCTTTGACTCCTGAACTCCGAATCCTAACTTTTGCCGAACTTCTGGGTTTGGCGTTCGTGGCGGCAGGCTCATAAGGCGAAAAAAGTTCGCAAGAAGAGGCAAAAAAATTCCAAACCCCGGGTTCATATCTCAAAAAGTTTGTATGACGGGTTCGTATCACGAGCTACTACTGTAGTAGGGCAGCTCTGCAGGTTCAGTGAGGCCTGTGCACATACGTGGGGTGCGGGGGGTTGTGTGCATGCACCTTCCTTTGGCACCCGAGCCAAAGGTTTGCTATCACTGGCATATGGACATGTAACCTCTTTCTTTGAGATTCCAACACCCCCACCCACCCACCCACCCCCAAGATGATGCTCCTGCAATCCGATAGGAAAACTTTCTGGATTTCTTTCAGCATGGTTCGCATTGGGAACACCACCATGGATGCGTCAGAGATCACCGAAAACGTTATAGCTGCCGCCAAAACAATAGCTATCAAAGCTCCAAAGGTAAGGGTGTTTGGTAACGTAGAAGCAGAGCGGGAAGGGGGAGGGAAGGAGTTAAACGAATCATTAGCCTAGAATCGTTAACATTCCCACAAATGGTGTAAGTCAGCGGTGGGTTGTTACCGGTATGGTTCTACAAAGAGCACGCACGAATCGGCAGCAGTGATATTTAGAACCCATCACTGGCCTAAGTTCAACCCCTCTTGAATTCTCTTGACCCTTATCCGGTCACAATTCAAAGTGTTGGTAGTGACCTATAAAGCCCTACATGGCATCGGGCCAGAATACCTCCGGGACCGTCTTCTGCCGCACGAATCCCAGCGGCCGATAAGGTCCCACAGAGTCAGCCTTCTGCGGGTCCCGTCAACTAAACAATGTCGTCTGGCGGGACCCAGAGGAAGATCCTTCTCTGTAGCGGCCCCAGCCCTCTGGAATCAACTCCCCCCCCTGAGATTAGAACCGCCCCCACCCTCCTTGCCTTTCGAAAGCTGAAGACCCACCTATGTCGCCAGGCATGGGGTAACTGAGTTACCCCTAGGTTATGGTAGATTTGTGTATGGTATGACTGAATTGTATGGTTTTAATAATGGGCTTTTTATGTGATTTTTTTAACATATTGAATTTGTGATATTGTATTTTGTTGTGAGCTGCTCAGAGTCCTCGGAGAGGAGCAGCATACAAATCTAATAAATTATTATTATTAGCATTAGCATTAGCATTGAAATTGAGTTGATAGATTCTTGTGTATAGCCTTAAATAATAAATCTACGGAGCTGCCATGTAACATACAATCCTGATCTTTTGCACCTGAAAGTGAACAAGTAAGTTTCAGTCACTGTACAGGTAGTTGTTGACTTAATGACCAATCACTTAGCAACCATTCAAAGGTATGACAGACCCCCTCCCCCAAAAACTACTTACAACCGAGTTCCGACGATTGTACACACACCCATGGTCACATGACCGCATTTCGGATGCTAAATGACCAACTCGCCTTTACAGCTGGTTGCAGTGGTCATTTCATCACAATTTATGTTTTTTGCCAGTTTCCAGCAAAACCGCCCTTAGAAATACATTGATTCGCTTAACGAATCACCATGTTCAATTCCAGGTCCCATTATAGTTATAAGTCGAGGACTGGCTTCACCTGCTTCTTTGGGGATATACAGTAGACATATTTGTCCAAATTGGGGGTGAAATGTTCCATGAAAGGGCTGGAAGAAGTTCCCCAAAAGATCTCCAGAAGTTTCTTCATGTTGGCTGGGGAATTCTAGGAGTTTTAAGTCCACCCATCTTCGAATTGTCAAGATTGGGAAGCATTCCTACAATTGAAAGACCCCTGATGTGGCGAGGAAACCCCATTCATCATAGTGGGGCTGTTCTGTTGGGCTCTCTGGTAGAATCCTCCTGAAAATTCACAGGTACACATTTCAGACACACACACGTTTGAAAATTCAAAACAATGTTCTTTATAATGAAAATTCACTTAAACCAAGCCCTCTTTTGGTATAGCAAAGAGCACTCGTCTCCAAACAAACTGGTAATTTGTACAAGTCGCTTATCAGTTCTGAGATACTTAGCTTGCAGCTGTGAGGCAATTCACAGTCCTTCTTCTTCCACAAAGTGAAACACACTTTGCTCTGGTTTAGTTTCAAAGCGTGGAAAAAGCAACACACCAAGGTCGAAGTCAGCAAGGCAGGCACGAAACACAACGATCAGATAATCCTCCACAATGGCCAAACCCACACGCTGCTCTTTATAGCAGCCTCACTAATGACCACAGCCCCACCCAACCACAGGTGGCCTCATTTTCTTTGATAATACTCTCTCAGTTGTTGCTGCCTATGCATCGCTCTCCGCATGCGTGGCTGTATCATTAACTCTTGTTCCGAATCCAAGTAGGAGAGAGATAATTGATCTCCTTCTGAGCTGTCTGCCCCACTCTCCTCCTCCCTGTCACTCATGTCTTCTTGGTCAGAGGAGCCTTCATCAGCAGATTCCACCGGGAGCAAAACAGGCCTGCGGCATGTGGATATCTCCCCCACATCCACAGTCCTTGGGGCAGGAGCTGAGCCAGAGCTAACCACAACAGGGGCCATCCCTCCTTAGGATTCCGTTTCAAAATTCCAAAAAAGCAATTTGATGGGATTTAATTTTTCGGCTTCTCTCGCTCTCGTTTGCTCGCCTTATGACACTACAGATGTTTCTTCCTTATCTTGCTCCAGATCTGGAAAAGCGTGAAAATCCTCCACCTGAAAACCAGCAAATCAATTGCACTTCCTGTCTTTCACTCTGCTTTCCAAGGTGAGGCTGGTGTGCAGAGAAAGGAAGACACTGAAAAACAGCAGGTGAGATTCTGAGAGGCACAGCTAGCAGACAGACTATGTGTTTCCCCATATGTTGTATGCCAAAATCTCGATTGATTGATTGATTAGTTGATTGATTTATTGATTGATTGATTGATTGATTGATTGATTGATTGGATTTGTATGCCGCCCCTCTCCGTAGACTCGGGGCGGCTAACAACAGTAACAAAAACCAGCATGTAAATCCAATACTAAAACAACTAAAAAACCCTTATTGTAAAACCAAACATCCATACATACAAACATACCATAATGAATTGTAAAGGCCTAGGGGGAAAGAATATCTCAGTTCCCCCATGCCTGACGGCAAAGGTGGGTTTTAATGAGCTTACGGAAGGCAAGGAGGGTGGGGGCAATTCTAATCTCTGGGGGGAGTTGGTTCCAGAGGGCCAGGGCCACCACAGAGAAGGCTTTTCCCCTGGTTCCCGCCAAACGACATTGTTTTGTTGACGGGACCCGGAGGAGGCCCACTCTGTGGGACCTAACCGGTCGCTGGGATTCATGCGGCAGAAGGCGGTCTCGTAGATTTAGGCAGGGGTTTTAATGGGAATACCCAGTCCTGCAGTCATTTGGCAGCAATCCCCGTTCCTGGGCAAAAATGGTATTTTAGGGGGGGTCCGTGGTGAAAAAAAAAAAAGATTGAGAATCACTGATCTAAATATAGTGGTACCTCTACTTACGAACTTATTCGTTCCGTGACCAGGTTCTTAAGTAGAAAGGTTTGTAAGTCGAAGCAATAGGAATCAATGTAAAAGCAAATAATGCGTGCAATCTCATTAGGAAAGAAATAAAAGCTCGGAATTTGGGTGGGAGGGGGAGGAAGAAGAAGAGGAGGAGGACAGTCGCTGCCCAGAGCGAAGGGAGCATTTTATGTATGGTATGTTTGTACGTATGTCTGCTTAATAATGGGGGTTTTAAAATATTTTAAATTGTAAATTATTAGATTTGTTATGAACTGTTTTATTCTGTTGTGAGCCGCCCCGAGTCTACGGAGAGGGGTGGCATACAAATCTAATAAATAAATAAATAAATTTCTTTTCTCTGGGCGCTGGCAGAGATTTATTCCCTCTCCAAGTGCCCAGAGAAAGGAAAATGCTCCGTTCACTCTGGACTGCCCAAGCCTCCTTAAGCACCACCAAAAGGCTCCTCTGGCAGCCCAGAAAAGCCCGAGATGGCCGGGATTAAAGGGGGAATGGCAGTAAACTGACCAGGCCTTCGTGCCACTCTCAAATTTCCTAGGAAATTTTTCCGGGCTCGGGTTCTTAAGTAGAAAATGGTTCTTAAGAAGAGACAAAAAAAATCTTGAACATCCAGTTCTTATCTAAAAACGTTCTTAAGTAGAGGCGTTCTTAAGTAGAGGTGCCACTGTTCTTAACAACCAATCAAGTAGGGAAAGTACCATTCGACTTCTATGTCACACAATCCCGTAGGACTCAGGGCAACTTAAAACAATAGAAAACAAGACAATGATACAATAATAAAAAAAGAAGTCGAACAAGAACAATAATTAAAACCCCCAAAACTGTAACAAACCCAAATTATAACCCCTCCCCAAAACAATCTAGCAAAAATCCATTTATTATCAGAGCCATGTTGGATACGAACCGTAGTCAAGCCAATACTAACTTTCCCTACAGTTCCCCACCTAGGTTAAGGTTCATCCCTCGTCCCCACACCCACAGGTTCATCACATGGACCACTCCGGTTCTCTTAATGTCCAGGATCCTCCCCTGTACATCCGACTGGTGCTGAACAAAGGATGACCTTGAATCAGTAACGCCACAAAGGCCATGGGGCCCTAAATGAACAATTAGCTGGACCACCTATATGAATATGATTGTGTAAGAATTGGTATGCACTCGTGTTATTGAGTTGTTGTTCTACAAGTTTGTTTGTTTGCTTATTTATTTATTTATTTAAATTGTATGCCGCCCCTCTCCATAAACTCGGGGCGGCTAACAACAATGATAAAAAACAGCATGTAACAATCCAATTAATAAAACAACTAAAAACCTTTATTATAAAACCAAACATACACACAAACATACCATGCATAACTTGTAATGGCCTAGGGGGAAGGAATATCTTAACTCTCCTATGCCTGGCAGCATAAGTGAGTCTTGAGTAGTTTACGAAAGACAGGGAGGGTGGGGACAGTTCTAATCTCCGGGGGGAGTTGGTTCCAGAGGGCTGGGGCCGCCACAGAGAAGGCTTTTCCCCTGGGGCCCACCAAACGACATTGTTTAGTCGACGGGACCCGGACAAGGCCAACTCTGTTTAACTAGGGTTTTAGAATTTAGACTGGGGGGGGGGGGTGTCCCTTGACTTCTTTTTCTTGTTGTTTGTAATTTTATATGGTAATTTTATATTGTTGTAAGCCGCCCTTCAGGATTGGGCGGCATAAAAGCCAAATTAAATAAATCAATAATGTATAAATCTTGTGGAAGGAATTAGTTGTGGCTAGTAGCTTTTCCTCCTCATGCAACCAACCCTCCCCAATTCCCACAGAACTATTCTACTTGCGGCAGGCCAAGGTCTCTAACTCAAACGATGGCTTCGGCCTGACAATGTATTTGTTTTAGCACAGGGCTCACCTTAAAACAAGGTGAGCTTGCTTTAAGGAACCAATTTCTCTCTTTTTTTAAAAAAAAAGATTGTACAAAGAAAAAGAAAGAAAAACAAGGCTAAACCGAAGACCACGGATCAGACCACGGGCACAAAAGAGGACACAAAAAGTGGGGATCCACAAACTGACGTGCCTAAAGCAGACGGGCTGGAGCCCTCTGCCCCGAAATCAAAAGAAGAAGAGGAGGAGGAAGAAATTCCACAACTGGTTCCTATTGAAACTCAGCCCTCTGAGAAAAAAGATCAGGTATTTATTTCACCTTAAGTTGGATTGTGACTGTTCTGTCGGGCTCTCTGGCAGACTCCTCCCAAAAATTCACAGGTACAAATTTCAGACACACACACGTTTGAAAATTCAAAACAATGTTCTTTATAATGAAAATTCACATAAACTAAGCCCTCTTGGTATAGCAAAGAGCCCTCGTCTCCAAACAAACTGGTAATTTGTACAAGTCCCTTATCAGTTCTGTGATACTTAGCTTGCAGCTGTGAGGCAGTTAACAGTCCTTCTTCTTTCACAAAGTGAAACACACTTTGCCCTGGTTTAGTTTCAAAGCGGGGAAAAATCAGCACACAAAAGGTCAAAGTCAGTAAAGCAGACACGAAACACAACGATCAAATAATCCTCCACAATGGCCAAACCCACAGGCTGCTCTTTATAGCAGCCTCACTAATGACCACAGCCCCACCCAACCACAGGTGGCCTCATTTTCTTTGATAATAATCTCTCAGTTGTTGTTGCCTATGCATCGCTCTCCGCATGCGTGGCTGTATCATTAACTCTTGTTCTGAACCCAAGGGGGAGCTAGATAATTGATCTCCTTCTGAGCTGTCTGCCCCACTCTCCTCCTCCCTGTCACTCATGTCTTCTTGGTCAGAGGAGCCTTCATCATCAGATTCCACCGGGGGCAAAACAGGCCTGCAGCATGTGGATGTCTCCCCCACATCCACAGTCCTTGGGGCAGGAGCTGGGCCAGAGCTAACCACAACAGTGTCCCTCCCTCCCAAAAACCCCCCGATTTCCTCCATAGATAAAAGATGTAAAACTTCTCAATTTCATGCAGCGTCTCTTGACCTGAGCAACTGTGGACTACAACTCCCAGAATTCCCCAGCCGGCTTTCCCCTGAAATGTGTCTTTCTTGTCTTGGTTTTTTGGCAAATAGGTGGCCAAGTTGACGTTGGATGCAAAAGCTGAGCAGGAGACGGGCTCTCCGAAACTCCGTAGCGAAAGGAAAGCCGAGATTTCTGTCCCGCAGCCCGAAACACCCGCAGAGCCTTCAGCCTTAGAGAAACCAAGCCAACAGAGGCCTGCTCGGAAATGCAAGATGGTCAAGCAAGAAGAGGCTTTGGAAAAAACGCAGAGCAAGGGTGCCCAGCAGCCCTTGGCAAAATCAACCGCGGCTCCGAAAAGGCTAAAAGCTCCTCAATCAGACAAGAAACCTCAAGCTCCCAAACGGGAGTTGAGAAAAATGAAAGTACGTCCGTCTCTTTGAGCAGAGGAAGAAAATAGGCTATTTTTGTATCAGGCTCAAAGGAAGGTTCAATGCTGGTTCACTTTATAAAAACATCCTGTATTTTGTTTTTCATTGCGGGAATAAAAACAATGTCCTATTTTGTTCTGTTCTCTGAATTTTCAAAAGAACTGTGTTTTCCGTCTGGACCTAGATATGAATATGACAATCTTAATTTTGTATCTAAGGATATTTCAGAATTAGTGTCTATGGAGGTTCTGTGTTAGCAAAAACTTCAGAAGAGAAGGATTTAGGGATAGTGATTTCTGACAGTCTCAAAATGGGTGAGCAGTGTGGTCGGGCAGTAGGAAAAGCAAGTAGGATGCTTGGCTGCATAGCTAGAGGTAGAACAAGCAGGAAGAGGGAGATTGTGATCCCCTTATATACAGCGCTGGTGAGACCACATTTGGAATACTGTGTTCAGTTCCGGAGACCTCACCTACAAAAAGATATTGACAAAATTGAACGGGTCCAAAGACGGGCTACAAGAATGGTGGAAGGTCTTAAGCATAAAACGTATCAGGAAAGACTTAATGAACTCAATCTGTAGAGTCTGGAGGACAGAAGGAAAAGGGGGGACATGATCGAAACATTTAAATATGTTAAAGGGTTAAATAAGGTTCAGGAGGGAAGTGTTTTTAATAGGAAAGTGAACACAAGAACAAGGGGACACAATCAAGTTAGTTGGGGGAAAGATCAAAAGCAACGTGTGAAAATATTTCACTGAAAGAGTGGTAGATGCTTGGAACAAACTTCCAGCAGACGTGGTTGGTAAATCCACAGTAACTGAATTTAAACATGCCTGGGATAAACGTATATCCATTGTAAGATGAAATACAGGAAATAGTATAAGGGCAGACTAGATGGACCATGAGGTCTTTTTCTGCCGTCAGTCTCCTATGTTTCTATGAGAGTCTCAATCATCCAGATCATGGTTGTCCCATAGATGCTTCTTTGAAGACGTTTCGCTTCCCATCCAAGAAGCTTCTTCGGCTCTAACACTTGCGGACAGTATATATCCTTCCATTCCCCACCAATCCAGTCAGTGCTGAAGAAGCTTCTTGGTTGAGAAGTGCAATGTCTTCAAAAAAACAACAACAGTTGCCTATTTATAATATATATTATACATACACACACATATACAGTGATCCCTCGTTTTTCGCAGGGGATGCGTTCCAAGACCACCCGTGAAAAATGAATTTCCGTGAAGTAGAGTAAATATATTTTTAAATGTATTTAATGAGTATTTGGACTTTTAAAACTCACCCTTTGCATTAAACAGTCATTCTATAATGTTTCTCAGCTGGAACTACATGTGATATCCTACCAATTTCTTTTAATAGAGTACAGTAGTACTGTAGAAGAATTTTATGGATTTTTAATGGATTTCTTGTCATCTTCAAGCTGGTGCTTCTGTCCTTGTGCTAGGGCCTTTTCGCCAAAGGTTCTTTTTCACAATCTGAAGTTAGTTGGGGGAAAGATCAAAAGCAACATGAGAGAATATTTTACTGAAAGAGTAGTAGATCCTTGAAACAAACTTCCAGCAGCCGTGGTAGATAAATCTATCCTTTATTTCTGTTCTATTCTTCAATCGCAACAACACAAGAGCACGCAACAGATTCAAACTTAATATTAACCGCTCCAAACTTGACTGTAAAAAATATGACTTCAGCAACCGAGTTGTCGAAGCATGGAACTCATTACCTGACTCAGTAGTGTCAACCCCTAACCCCCAACATTTTTCCCTTAGACTATCCACGATTGACCTCTCCAGGTTCCTTAGAGGTCAGTAAGGGGTGTGCATAAGTGCACCAGTGTGCCTTCCGTCCCCTGTCCAATTGTCTCTCCTTATCTCATTTATCTTTTCTTCCTTTCAAATATGTTCACCTATACTTTTATATCTTTTCTTCTATTCTTTATTTATATTATTACATATCTATTCTCTTCAATGTGTATTATGTATTGGACAAAATTAATTAATTAATTAATTAATTAATACTATTCTATCCTTTATTTCTATTCTTTTCTAGTACTCTAACACTTTGGATACCAAACGCACTGTTCAACCTAGACACACGCGATACAATAAAAACATATTTAATAAATCATAGCTAAGACAACGAAGAAGCTCCTTGGCTGAGGAGCGAAACGTCTTCCAAAGGAAAAGAAATCGTCCTTTTTGGGGAGCCCCTTTGGGGACTTTTGGAGAGCCCTCCAGGCCTTTCCAGGGGCGCATGGCACAGTGGGTCCCCCCGATGACGCAGGCCCCTCCGTCCACGGAATAGGGTAGCCCGGGTAGCCCCCTCCCCAGCCCCGGGCAGCCCAGGCAGGCGAGCGGGATGGAGGCCCCGCGGCGGAAGCGCAGCCGGTGCCGGTGCGCGCTGGGGCTGGCGCTCTTGTTCGACGCGCTGGGCTTGGCGGGCCTGCTGCTGGGCGGCTTGCTGGAGTCGGCCGTCTCCGACCTGCTCATCTACCTGGGCGGCGTGGGCGTCTTCTTCAGCCTGCCCTGGTGGGTCTTCTGGCACGTGGGCAACCTGGAAGTGCCGGCTGAAGAGCTGCGGGACGACGTGGGGCTGGGCTGGCGGAGCGCCGACGCCTGGAGCTTGGAGAGCTGGCGCGCGCGGCGCTTGGCCCTCCTGGCGCGCGCCTTCAGCGCCCACTTCTCGCTGCCCTCGGCCGGCACCTCGGCCTCCTCCCGCTCCCAGGTGGGACGCCCCCACGCCCGCTTCGCCGCCTCCGCCGCCAGCACCCGCGGCAGCGACGTCCTCAGCGCCCGCCCCAGCGAGGCGGAGGAGCTCCAGCGGCCCTTGCAAGTCACCCAGGACGAGGCGGTTGACACGGCGACCCTCGCCAGGGCCACGCCGCCCTTTTCCTTGCCGGCCACCTCCTTCGTCAGCGTCGGCACGCCGGCCCCGCAGGGTAGGTCACAATGACAGCCCGTCAAACCAAAGCAGCTCTTGAGTTGAAGGAGAGCCCGTGGAGTGGTGTTAGGTCAGTGTTTCCCAACCTTGCGGCGACTTGAAGATATTTGGACTTCAACTCCCAGAATGGCTGGGGAATTCTGGGAGTTGAAGGCCAGATATCTTCAAGTTGCCAAGGTTGGGAAACACTTGTGTTAGGTTATACACTGCTCAAAATAAATAAATAAAGGGGACTCTTAAGCAACACAATATAACTCCAAGTAAATCAAACTTCTGTGAAATCAAACTGCCCACCTAGGAAGCAACACTGATGGACAATCAATTTCACATGCTGTTGTGCATATTCAACCTTGTACAGAACAAAGTATTCCATGAAAATATTTCATTCATTCAGATCTATGGTGTGTTCTTGGAGTGTTCCCTTTATTTTTTTGAGCAGTGTATAAGATTCCAGGTTGGAAAAGTGGTGAGTTCTAGTTCCACAAAAGCCAACTGGGTGACTTTGGACCAATCACCAGGAGAAAGTGTTCTAATTCCACTAAAGCTAACTGGGTGACTTTGGACCAATCACCAGGAGATTGTGAGTTCTAGTCACACATTTAGCCATGAATTCCAACTGTTGTGGCTTTGGGCCAATCAGTGGGAGATTGTGAGTTCTAGTCCTGCCTTAGCCATGAATGCCAGCTGGGTGATTTTGGACCAATCACTAGGCGTTTGTGAGTTCTGGTTCCACTAAAGCCAGCTGGCTGACTTTGGCCCATCCCCAGGAGAGTTCTAGTCCGGCTTTAGTCATGAATGCCAGCTGGGAGACTTGTCGTCATGGAGAAAATAGGAGGAAGGAATATTAGGTATGTTTGCTGCCTTGAGTTATTAATAAAAATTATAAAGGTTTATGATAAATCTTATAAATGTGAAAAAAGGGGAAGTTTGTAGCACATCATTTCTGCATTCTCAGGATCCTCATCCAAGCCTTTCCAACTTAGTAAAGTTGTTATTATGATCATTATGATTATAATTATGATAATTATGATTATTATTTATTATTTAGATTTGTATGCCGCCCTTCTCCGAAAACTCGGGGTGGCAGTAGTTATGAAATGAACAAAGTGGTTTCGGTCCAAGAAGAGTAGAAGTAGAAGTGAAGAAGTAACCGGTGGAATTTATTTTGTTTTCCAGAATCGCTTGAAAGCACTGCTAGTGCTGGTGCACAAGATCATGCAACACAAACAAGCATCTTCAGTATCACTGGATGGCGCAAAACAACCTAAACACAATTAACCTCTCTGAATTTTTTTATTCCTCCCAGAGACAAAACAGCATCATAAAAGGATTGTGCCCAGTTACCAAAGGGGAAGTTAATTTGTGGGCCTGGACCAGGTTGATGTCTCTTATATAACAGGTGGAGACACCGTTAGGGCTTCCAAACTTAAAGTAAAAATTTAAAGTAAAGAATTGCCACTAGAATTGCCAAGTTTCTCTTGAAGCTAAAGTCAAAAACTCTATAATAAACTCCCTTCAGTGCCCAAGAACACATTAAAAAAAAGTTACTGACTGTGGGGTCACCTTGAAATATTGGATTTAAATTGAAGGGGGTTGAAAGTGGATCCCCTTGGAATCCACCGACCTGAGATCCATTTGAAGTTTCCCCTTTAAACATCTGAAATATACTTGGATGTACAATATTTTGGGTGTTTAAAGAGGAACTTAAAATCAGAGACTTTAAACCAACCCCTGAGGATTATAATTTTTTAAAAATTAAAAAAATTAAAAAAAATATTTTTTTAAAAAAGGGTACACAAGTGTCTTCCCAATTCTCATTGCTTTCTTAATTTTGCAGTGGAAACTTTTGACAATTTGCATTGATTTGCAAACATATACCTATCCTCCCTTTTTTTTGGAAAGTCATCTAAAAGTAACCCAAAAGAAAGGCGGTTTGTTTTTTTTAAGTGCAACCATGGAAAACGTCAAGGTTTTAATTATTTGCACTCTATTGTATTTATTTCTAAAGGAAAAAAATCCGGGGTTTTTTGGGAAAGCATCAACATTAGAATAGAATAGAATTCTTTATTGGCCAAGAGTGATTGGACACACAAGGAATTTGTCTTTGGTGCATAAACCCTCTGTACATAAAAGAAAGATACATTTGTCATTATTATAATTATTACATTATTATAACGTTATTTGTCACATTAAGCACGTCATATAATTATTTTTCATTTTATTTGATTGGCATTCCCAACATAAAACGTCTGAGAGTCTGATATATATACATATACTGTATATTCGTTTTATTCCCATCTGGGATATTTAAAAAATCCCTGCGATCAGTCCCCGCCCCCTCCTCTTCTGCGCAGGCGCCTCGGGAGATTCCAGCCAACCGCGGCGTTCGAACGCGAGGCGGTGCCCGTGCGAGGTCCTCTTTCGGCTCTGGGAGCCTTTCGCTTCCGGGGTCGGGCGGAAGCTGGCGGTGGCTGCGTGCGCAGGAGGTTCTTTAACTCTCCGGGAGCATGAGGGGGAAGAGGCGGCGGCGCTGGCGGAGGTTTGAAGAGGCCGGGACGGAGCGCGGCTGAGCCGGCGGAGGCTGCCGAGTGGGAAGAGGAGGTGCAGGTACCATGGCGGCTGGGGGGCGGGGGCAAAAAACTAGGGGGTGGGAGGATGTATTTCGCTCCCCCTCTTCTGCGTCGTCTACTACTTCACAACAGCCCTGTGAGGTGGACCAGACCGAGGAGTCGTGTCTTCTGTCTGGCTCTGTGCGGTAGAGTTTTGTCGGCCATCCCAAGGCCGAAGCTGGAAGGGTAGATTGCCCTGCCAGAACTCGAGGCCCTGGTTCTACTACAGATCCCAGCACCCCGGTTGTATTTGGGCTGCAGGGAGAGTAGACTGCCTACCAGAACTCAAGGCACTGGTTCTACTACAGCTCCCATCGTCCCCAGCACCCCAGTTGTATTTGGGCTGCAGCGAGAGTGGACTGCCTGCCAGAACTCAAGACACTGGTTCTACTACAGATCCCATCGTCCCCAGCATCCCAGTTGTATTTGGGCTGCAGCGAGACTAGACTGCCTGCCAGAACTCGAGACCCTGGTTCTACTACAGCTCCCATCCTCCCCAGCACCCTAGTTGTATTTGGGCTGCAGCGAGAGTAGACTGCCTGCCAGAACTCAAGGCCCTGGTTCTATTACAACTCCCCTCCTCCACAGCACCCCAGTTGTATTTGGGCTGCAGCGAGAGTAGACTGCCTGCCAGAATTCGAGACCCTGGTTCTACTACAGATCCCATCATCCCCAGCACTCCGGTTGTATTTGGGCTGCAGCGAGACTAGACTGCCTGCCAGAACTCGAGGCCCTGGTTCTACTACAGCTCACATCTTCCCCAGCACCACGGTTGGATTGATTGATTGGTCTTTTATGCTACCCCTCTCCAAGGACTCGGAGCGACTTACAACATATAATAAAACAATGTATAACATCTTAAATCCAATTAATTAAATATAAAATTTTAAAAACCCATAAAAAACAGTCATTCCCATTCAATCAACTTTCTCTCAACACATTCATCGGCTGGGGGCAAGAATCTAATGGCCCCAAGCCTGGTGGCATAAGTGAGTCTTGAAACTTGCGAAGTTTCAAGACTCACTCAAGTGGGGGCAGTATGAATCTCCGGAGAGAGTTGGTTCCAGAGGACCGGGCCCCCCACAGAGAAGGCTGACTGGGACCTGACTAGTCGCTGGGATTTGTGCAGTGGAAGGCGATCTCGCAGGTATTTTGGCCAGGTGCCATGTAGGGCTCTATAAGTCGTGACCAACACTTTGAATTGTATCCAGAAACAAATTAGCAGCCAATGCAGTCCACAGAGTGTTGGAGAGATATGTGCATGTCTGGGCAAGCCCATGAATGTTTGTGCAGCCGCATTCTGCACAATTTGCAGTTTCCAAACGCTCTTCAGAGCTAGCCCCATGTAGATTGCCCTGCCAGAACTCGAGGCCCTGGTTCTACTAGAACTCCCATCCTCCCCAGAATAAATAACACCAGTTGCTTATCCTGGTTGATTGATGAAAAATCAAAAGTTTTTCACTTTCATGATCAGGTGCCAATCTTACATTGCATTTTTTTGGGTTTTTTTTAAAGGATTTTCTGACATGTTGGCTGAGGATGAATTCCTGAGATCGCCACCAAGGAAAACAGTCAGATTCGGCGGTACTTTGACAGAGATCTTACTGAAATATCAACGGGTAATGCTGTAGGAAAAATACACCATATGTATTCATAATGTTTTTGGTTTTGAACTCTGATGATTCCTCCTCAAGGACCTGTTTCGTCTTTGTTTTTCTCCACTGACGAGGGAATAATTATTTCTATATCTGGGAAAAAGGATTTGTGGAGTTCTGTATCCTCATCATCTTCTTTTAACGACCCTGTAGTTCCTTGCGGGGTGGAATCTGGGCAACTGAATGGAATGCTTACTGGCCGGATGCCCTTCCTGTTGCCAATGCTGAGTTTTGTTTAGCAGGTATATTCTCAATGGGCCCAGGGAGAAGAATATCTGCCTCTACCTAGGATTGAACTCTCAGCCTTCTGATTGTGAAACGAGAGCTCCACCTCTAGGTCACTGCACCAGTCCTTTAAGCAGAGCTCAAAACTGCAAGTTTTCTCTTTCAGGGCAAGACCACTGAGTTTGATCTGCTGAAGCATCAGCTATTGGATCCAGACATAAAAGTAAGATTTCTATAATATTCAAATACTCTGAAATGCCTGCTTAGATTTAAGAAAGAATGAAATAAATAATTTCAATTTTCTTTTAGTATTCTTTATGGGTTATAGTTTATAATTTCTGAGGAGCTGCACGTTACCCAAACACAACCTGGAAGATGAATCCAGTCGGATTTATAAATCCATTTTTAAACAAAATATTATAAACACACCTTTCTAAAATCCACCACTCTTTACCAGATTTAGCCATCACAAGTATACCTAGTACTGTCATGTGTCAGTTTCTGTTTATTGGGGAAACTACATTACCCAGGGCACCTTGCCATTTGCAAATAGCCATGCTTTTGGCTGAAATGCTATGTGAGGCATTTCAACTGGCAGAGACGCCTTCTCCTCTCTATGACAAAATAATAGCACTGACAATATAATACAGTAAGGGATTTTATATGCATATGAGAGGTGGGTCTAATTTATGGAGTCTCTTTGAACATCCAGCTAGACTACACAGATGTTTAATTTCTCCCATTCTGTGCAGGGAATTGGTGAATAGATTTCCTGGGAATGTCAGGGCAAAGCTCTTTAATTGCAAATGTTTGTTTGTTTGGACTTATATGTCGCCCTACTCCCAGAGGACTTTGGGCAGCTTACAACCTAATACACATAAAATGCAATATAAAACCTCCTAAAAACAGGGGAAAACAATTTAAAACCAACAATCCCGTCGACTAAACAATGTCATCTGGTGGGACCCAGGGGAAGAGCCTTCTCTGTGGCGGCCCCGACCCTCTGGAACCAGCTCCCCCCAGAGATTAGAATTGCCCCCACCCTCCTTGCCTTTCGCAAGCTCCTTAAAACCCACCTATCGTCAGGCATGGGGGAATTGAGATATTCCTTTCCCCCCAGGCCTATACAAGTTATGCATGGTATGTTTGTGTGTATGTTTTGTTTTTTAATAAGGGGTTTTTTAAAATGATTTTTAATTGTTAGATTTGTAATATATTGTTTCTATTATTGTTGTGAGCCGCCCCGAGTCTGCGGAGAGGGGCGGCATACAAATCTAATTAATAATAATAATAATTAACAATTAAAACAGTTTTTTTAAAAAACATGTCAGATAGAAGAGAGTATTTGCAGCTCAAGTTTGAACTGCAAAGTCCTTGATGGTCTCTGAGCTTGTAGTTTTCTTGCAGGTCCAACTATGTAATTTCAAGTGCTAGAAGGGAGACAGAGAGTAAATCTCACTCCCCCTGCCCCTTGCAGCACTGATGATATTACCTAGTTGGGTAATGAAATGTCTTCAAGAAAACAACCAAGTTCAGGGAGCACCAGGGACCCCACAAAACCTTTAACTCTTCTGCTGTTTCAAAATTGAGAGGCTGATCTAGCTGACACACTTTATGTTGTGACCAGCAAAATGTGGCAGGCTATTGGTCGGGGTGGCTCACAACAGTAATAAAAATAGTAGTAGAACAAATCTAACATTAAAAAACATATAAAAGCCTATCATTATTTTAAAAAACCAAACAGCACATTCATACCAAACGTAAAACAAAGTATTAAAAAAAGCCTGGGGGAAAGGTGTCTCAACTCCCCCATGCCTGGGGGTATAAATGAGTCTTGAGGAGTTTACGAAAGACGAGGGTGGGGGCAGTTCTAATCTCCGGGGGGAGTTGGTTCCAGAGGGCCGGGGCTGCCACAGAGAAGGCTCTTCCCCTGGGGCCCGCCAAACGACATTGTTTAGTCGACGGGACTCGGAGAAGGCCCACTCTGTGGGACCTTATTGGTTGCTGGGATTCGTGCGGTAGCAGGCGGTTCCGGAGGTAGTCTGGTCCAATGCCATGTAGGGCTTTAAAGGTCATGACCAACACTTTGAATTGTGACCGGAAACCGATCGGCAGCCAATGCAGACCACGGAGTGTTGAAGAAACGTGGCTGAATCTTGGAAGCCCCACGATGAGCTGCGTTCTGCATGATCTGAAGTTTCCAAACACTTTTCAAAGGTAGCCCCATGTAGAGAGCGTTGCAGTAATCGAACCTCGAGGTGATGAGGGCATGAGTGACTGTGAGCAGTGACTCCCTGTCCAAATAGGGCCGCAACCCACCAGGCGAACCTGGGAAAACGCCCTCCTCGCCACAGCCGACAGATGATGTTCCAATGTCAGCTGTGGATCGAGGAGGACGCCCAAGTTGCGGACCCTCTCTGAGGGGGTCAATAGCTCCCCCCCCAGGGTAATGGACAGACAGATGGAATTGTCCTTGGGAGGCAACACCCACAGCCACTCCGTCTTGTCTGGGTTGAGTTTGAGTTTGTTGACACCCATCCAGGTCCCAAAAGCCTCCAAGCACCGGCACATCACTTCCACTGCTTCGTTGACTGGACATGTGGTGGAGATGTGTAGCTGGGTATATTAATTAAGATTTGATGGCTTTTATTTTTAGGATGACCAGATTATTAACTGGCTCTCTGAATTCCGGTCTTCTATTACATTTTTGACCAAGGAGTTTGAGCAACTAATTGTCATCCTACTGGTAAGAATTATCTGGTTGCATTGGGTGTGCTTTTTGCTTTGGATTGGGGGTGGGACACAACAGATGCTCCAACTTCTGATCCTGTTGTCTCTAAAAACACAGAAAGTGCCATGGTTGAGAAGAAGCCAGGCTGTGGTGGAAGAGTATCTCGCTTTCCTGAGTAATTTAGTGTCCGCTCAAACAATCTACCTTAGACCATGTCTGCAAATGATCGTCTCACACTTTGTACCCCGTAAGTATCTCACACACACACACACACACACGGTTTTACTGAAAGAAATAGAATGGAAAATATTTTTTAACAGCCAAGAAAAAAAATGAACCTTCCATTCCTAAGAACATAGCTACCCAACTTTAACAAAACCAGAAACAGAATACTGAAAGACTGTATATATCAGCTCAAAATAGAATGAATCTAGTTGGGTGAAGGGAAAAATAATTGTTTAGTATTACAAAAAGTACAGTGTTCCCTCGATTTTCGCGTGTTCGAACTTCGCGAAAAGTCTATACCACGTTTTAAAAAAAATATTAATTAAAAAATACTTTGCGGGTTTTTTCCCTATACCACGGTTTTTTCCACCCGATGACGTCATATGTAATCACCAAACTTTTGTCTGCCTTTAATAAATATTTTTTTTAATAAACTTTAATAAATAAACATGGTGAGTAATAATCTAAATGGTTGCTAAGGGAATGGGAAATGGTAATTTAGGGGTTTAAAGTGTTAAGGGAAGGCTTGTGATACTGCCCATAGCCAAAAATAGTGTATTTACTTTCGCATCTACTTCACGGAAATTCGACTTTTGCGGGTGGCCTTGGAACGCATCCCCCGCGAAAATCGAGGGAACCCTGTAATAGCAAAATCTGTCTTCTGGGGTCTTTAATGCTGTCTTGAACGTGCTCGCTTTCCTGCATATGTTTCATTGCCTGAACTGGGAAACATCATCAGTGCTAGTCAATAATAATAATAGCAATAGTAATGGTAATTAATAAAATCTGTCTTGCCAAAAAACATAGTACCGTATTTTTCAGACTAAAAGATGAGCCTTTTTGGCTGCAGAATGCTTCTGGACACCAGGGCGGGCAAAAACGTGACCAGCAAAGGGTTCAGGAGGCCAAAAACAGGCTCACATTCGCTCTTTTAAGACGCACTGACATTTCCACCCACTTTTGGTGTGGGGGGTGGGAAGGAGTGTGTCTTATAGTCCTAAAAATACAGTAAATATTTTTGGGGGGTGGGGGGGTTTAGTAGATAAAATCGCCTTTCTGCCCAGAGTAGGAGCTGTGGTTTCTCGTTTGTTTATTTTGGGATTATTAATAGGAATTCAAATCAAGGAAACTTGGATTCAAAGGTGGGAGACTGCTGTAAACCTGTTAAGGAAAGCTGTGTTTCTGATTGATTGATTGATTGATTGATTGATTGATTGATTGATTAATTGTAAAATGTTCTGCAAGGCCTTTTTCGTTATTGTTTTTGTTGATAAACAGGGTAAGTATTTATAAGCTCCTCTGTTTCTACCCAGCCCGAATAACCATCCGGGAGAACGATGTGGACATCTCTGATTCAGACGATGACGAAAGTGAGTTTTCTATTTCTTTCTCTTTTTAAAAAAAATATTTTTATTAAGTTTTTATTTTTTAATTAATTTTAATTAATTTTTATTTTTTAAGAAAGTGAGTTTTCTATTTCTTGACTGACTCTATTTATCCATACGTACTCTGCCCGTTTTGTATATTATTTCTATTTTTCTAGCTGGGTTTCTGCACCCAAGGAAGTGTCATTTGATTCAGTGTAATCCTGGTAAAAATCCACAAGTTTAACTTCAGCTTAAAAACCACCTGTTCAGTGTCTACTTGAAGTTTCAATGGTATCATCTCAGATAGAATGAATCAGCCTTTAGAGGAAGGAAAAATAATTATTCAGCATTACCAAAAAAAAAAAAAAAGAACAGTAAAATCTGTCGTACCAAAAAAAAAAAGATCTTGACCACGTTTAAAATAGACTTTTATACTTTTTATACTTTTATTTCCCCCCCTTTTCGCCCCCTTTCTCCAACCCTAAATCTCTCTGTTTCTAAATAAACTTTACTAATCTCGTATCTTTTTGTCTTTACTTTTCACATTTATAAAATACTTTCATCTATTTGCTATCACCTATTATATATAGATATATACAAATTTTAGAAATTGATAAATTATTGAAACGAGATGTAAGATTCATTATTATAATTTAAGATATAGTTGATAATAGTAAGGATATCGTTTATTTACATTGTTTAAGAAACATAATAATGATATTAAGAAATATATGTGCTATGATTTATAATGTACAATGTTATTACTTTCCTAAATTTCTCAATTGTGTATCCCCTTTCCCCATCTCCCCCCCTTTTTTTCCTCTTCTGTTCATCCTTCCCCTACCCCCCACTTCCCCTTTTCTTTTTCTTTATATTTATAAATAAAGTATATTTAAAAAAATAAAAAATAGAAGTCTACCTGTATCGACGAACTTTCTGGGTTAAACAAGGCATGTTGCTTTTCAATCTCTGCAGATATTGTCGAGAGTTTCACCACCTGCCACAGAGCCTTGCAGACAATTGTGAAATATGTCCCTTTGTAAGTTAAATATCTTTGATTTTTCTGTGGCAGTGGGTGGTGGTGGTGGTGGGACAACCTGGGCGGCTTACGACATTAAACATTCCCAACATAAGAAACTCACAATCGCATCCCAGGGTGGCAGCAATATATCAGATAAATGGGGTGTCCAGCAAACCTGGAAAACAGGGAAATCAGGAAATTATCAGGGAAATCGGTGGTTGAAATTGGCAAGCTGGTTGAGGAATTCTTAGAGTTGAAGTCCACAAGTCTTAAAATTGCCAAGGTTGGAGATCCTTTATCCATTTGAATCCTCTTCTAGATTATGAATTGATAGTGGAGTGATCAGTTCTGGGAGCACCTTTCCCAAGTTTGCTGTATCTGTGTTTGCTCTTTTAGGCTTCTCTTTTGTTCTGTCGGGTTCTCTGGTAGACTCCTCCCAAAAATTCACAGGTGCAAATTTCAGACACATACACGTTTGAAAAATTCAAACCAATGTTCTTTATAATGAAAATTCACTTAAACCAAGCCCTCTTTTGGTATAGCAAAGAGCACTCGTCTCCAAACAAACTGGTAATTTGTACAAGTCCTTTATCAGTTCTGTGATACTTAGCTTGCAGCTGTGAGGCAATTCACAGTCCTTTCATAAAGTGAAACACGCTTTGCTCTGGTTTAGTTTCAAAGCGGGGGAAAATCAGCACACAAAGATCAAAGTCAGCAAAGCAGGCATGAAACACAACGATCAGATAATCCTCCACAATGGCCAAACCCACAGGCTGCTCTTTATAGCAGCCTCACTAATTACCACAGCCCCACCCAACCACAGGTGGCCTCATTTTCTTTGATAATCTCTCAGTTGTTGCTGCCTATGCATCGCACTCCGCATGCGTGGCTGTATCATTAACTCTTGTTCTGAATCCAAGGAGGAGTTAGATAATTGATCTCCTTCTGAGCTGTCTGCCACACTCTCCTCCTCCCTGTCACTCATGTCTTCTTGATCAGAGGAGCCTTCATCAGCAGATTCCACCATGTGGATGTCTCCCCCACATCCACAGTCCTTGGGGCAAGAGCTGGGCCAGAGCTAACCACAACATCTTTAAACCTTGTCAGTCATTCACACAAAGAAATAAATGAAGGGTGGGTTTGCTTATCTGTGGCTTCTATTTTCTGTGTTGCAGGACACCACAATTTCTCATGCCAGTGCTGGCTGAAAAATTTCCCTTTATTAATAAATCAGAAAGAACATTAGTAAGTACCTGATTTTCTGGAAATGAAGATTGTTTCATGCTTTTGATAAATGTTGCTGCTTTAAAAAAAAACACCTGTTAGTGGAAAATGTGATCTTCGTGGCTCAGAAACAAACTGGTGGTCCATCGTGATGATTACCGAAGCCTTGTTCTCCTTTGGCTTTTTAATTATTACTTGTGGTTTTCTTTGCTAAATTCAGTGTGTTTGGTTTGGTTTTATTTTTCCATTTTTGTAAAAGTGATCGTGGTTTGCACAGCATGACTAATGGTTAGCCTAGAAACCTAGAAACCTAGAAGATTGACGGCAGAAAAAGACCTCCTGGTCCATCTAGTCTGCCCTTGTACTATTTCCTGTATATTTTATCTTAGGATGGATCTATGTTTATCCCAGGCAGGTTTCGATTCGATTACTGTGGATTCTTCCTTCTCTTTCCCTTGCTTCCTTCCTTCCTTCTTTCTCTTCCTTCCTTCTCTTATGTGAAATTAGCAAATTGGCAACCTAATAAACCATGTTTATGTATGAACCCAGTTGCTTTCTCAAGATAAAATAGCTCTGATGAATATATTGTGTTGATTTTTTAATAAACAGTTTTTGTTTTCCCCCCAACAAACAATACATCATCAATCACTGGGTACAATATTTTAAATCAACATCTTTTCTTTTGCCACTGTTTTGTTAATATATAAACAACTCTACCTTTACAATTCAATTAAACTTATCCTCTATCAAAACCTTTCTCTTTCTTTTTATTTAACTCCATATCTCTTCATTTATATTCATTTTCTATCCAGTGATAAAAACACTCCCATGCATCATAATAATCTGATTCTTCTTTCCCTTTAAGTGCCATTGTTAATCTATTCCTTTCTGCACACTCCAGTATTTTCTTGATCATCTCTCCTTTTGTAGGGATTTTATCTGTTTTCCAATTTTGTGCAAATTCAATTCTCACTGCAGTTATTACATGAATAATCAAGTATGCAATTTCTTTCCTATATTTGTCTGATAAAATACCCATTGTGTTTGAGCAGTGTGATAAAAACTGGATTTTAAGCAATGCTATATTTAAATACGTGGTGATTCTAAAATACAATATAAGAATTGGCCTAAGATTTGTTTCTCTTAGTTTTCTAGATGTGATTTTTAAAATTCCTTGATGGGGATAGAATTCCTTGATAGATCTGTTTTCATGGGGAATTCTTTCATTTCAGCAATGTTACCTCCATAATTTGCTACGAATAAGCATATATATCCCAGCGTTGAGGCATGACATTTTGGAGCTGGTGATTGAGAAGCTGCTAAAAATTGATGTAAGTACAAAATGCTGTAAATTTATTTATTTATTTATTCAATTTTTTTATGCCGCCCCTCTCCGCAGACTCGGGGCGGCTTACAACATTTATTTATTTATTTATTAATCAGATTTGTATGCCGCCCCTCTCCGCAGACTCGGGGCGGCTCACAGCAATAATAATACAATGTAAACAAATCTAATATTTAAGTTAATTTAAAACCCCAATTTAGAAACCAATCATACATACTAGCATATTAGTAACATACTAACATGTTAGCAATAGCACTTTTTAACAGAGCCAGCCTATTGCTCCCACAATCCGGGTCCTCATTTTACCCACCCACCCAAAAATAGGGTTTTTTTTATAAAGGGTCTCCCTAGTTCCCTTTGTGAAAACTGGTTTTAACTTTGCAAACCTCATATTCTTCAGTAAACGATGCTGGTATGTTTGTGTTTACTGAACTGTTGGGCAACGACATAAGGAATATACTTGTTATACATTGATAATGGAGAATATTTGTAGCTCAGGGATGAAATGTGGAGTCCTTGGTGCTCTCTGGAACTTGGTTGTTTTTCTTGCAGACATTTCATTATCCAACTAGGTAACATCATTAGTGCCATAAGGAGTTCGGTTTGCTCTTGGTTCCTTTGAACACTTTCCTCTAGCACTGGTGATGTTGCCGAGTTTGGGTAATGAAACTTCTGCAAGAAAACAGCGAAGCTCAGAGAACACCAAGGACCTCTCCATTATTATTATTATTATTATTATTATTATTATTATTATTATTATTATTAATTAGATTTGCATACCGCCCCTCTCCGAAGACTCGGAGCGGCTCACAACAGCAAAGCACAGTACAAATGCAATTATTAAAAAGGTTAAAATCCTTAATATAAAACAGTCATACATTCCAAATAAACCATACATAAATCAGAACGGCCAGGGGGACCTTGCTCGTCTTTGGGGTCTGTGTATGGTTTGGCCTCTGCGTAACTATAACCTTAACTATAACTTCGGAAATACTCAAGCTCGTCCCATTTTAATTCAACAGGTAAGCGCGCCAAGAAAAGATATAGAAGCTGCTGAAGAAGATGAAGAGGCAAACAGTGAGAAGGGACTCTTCAATATGGTAAGTTTGCTCGTTAAACAGTATTAGTACACACACGCATATTTAATACTAAATCTAACAGGCCAAATAGAGGTGTTTTTTTTACCTTTTAAGGAATAGTTTCTTATCAGGAAAGATGACCAGTTTTTAATCTCACAGTTGATTCCCATTTCTGCTTTGAAGTTCTCTCACTCCAATCGGAACTAGATGAGTTTTATTGTGGCCTGCTTTGTGTGTTAACAGAAAAATGACATGTGCTGTGATGATTTGGCAGTGTGTGAGTGCAGGTGCTACGCTATTTCCACAAAAATAAGACCCAAATGGATAATCAGCCCTAGCATGATTTTTCAGGATGTTCGGAATATAAGTCCTACCCCAAAAGTAAGCCCCAGTTGAGATCACCAGCAGATGGAGGCCTGTAGTACTGTATCCCCCCCCCCCCCCAAATAAGATGTAACAGAAAATAAGCCATTAGTAGTAGTAGTAGTAGTAGTAGTAGTAGTAGTAGTAGTAGTAGTATTTTATTTATGCATCTTTGCATCTTTTGGAGCAAAAAATAATATATGACCTGGTTTTATTTGGGGAAAAACATGGTACATGTAGACTGGGTGTGGTTTATACTTGCCCTTCTCTATCAGAGCTGTCTTAAGAATTCGATTTGTACAGTGTTTTCAACCCAAACCTTATAAACCTCAATGTAAGCCAAGTGTTTTGGACACTATAGTTTATACACTGCTCAAAATAAATAAAGGGAACACTCAAATTACACACCCTAGATCTGAATGAATGAAATATTCTCATTTAATATTTTGTTCTGTACAAAGTTGAATGTGCACAACAGCATGTGAAAAATGGATTGTCAATCAATGTTGCTTCCTAAGTGGACAGTTTGATTTCACAGAAGTTTGATTTGCTTGGAGTTATATTGTGTTGTTTAAGTGTTCCCTTTATTTTATTTTTTTGAGCAGTGTAGTTTAGCTTCAGCAAAGGCTTATTCCCAGTCCATTACTCAGAAAGCAAGCTTTAATCTAATGTGCAGCTGACTGAAAACGTCCAAGTCCATTTTCACTTAACTCGTCCTTTCTTTGAACTGCAAATTGCAGGGAATCTTTGAGTGGCAACCACAATTGATCCCCAAATCTATGTCCCAAAGTTAAAACATTTGTTAAGTGGGTTTTGCCCTAGTTTACGATTGCTCTTGCCATTGTTAAGTAAATCATTTCGTTTGTTAATTTAGTAACATAGCTGTTATGTGAATTTATTTATTTATTCATTCATTCATTCAATTTTTATGCCACTCAAGTCCTTAGGGCAGTGATGGCAAACCTATGGTACAGGTGGCACACGGAGCCATATCTGCTGGCATGTGAGCTGTAGCCCTAGTTCAGCTCCAATGTGCAAGTGTGTGCCAACCAGCTGATTTTTGGCTTGCATAAAGGCTTTGGGAGGGCGTTTTTGACTTCCAGAAGCTTTCGGGGATGGGGGAGGGCGTTTTTACCCTCCCTCAGCTCCAGGGAAGCCTTTGGAGCCTGGGGAGGGCGAAACAAGAGCCTACTAGGCCCACCAGAAGTTGGGAAACAGGCCATTTCCTGCCTCCGGGGGGTGGGGGAAGCTGTTTTCACCCTCCCCAGGTCATTGCATTATGGGTGTGGGCACTCACGCATGTGCGATAGCGTGCACACAAACACTTTTGGCAAGGAAAAAAAGGTTTGCCATCACTGCTCTACATCATTTCTGAGAGATGGCACTTCAGTGTCTTCAAAGTTTCCAGGGATAAAGCTCCCACAATTACTGAAGGCAACTTCTGTTCCATGGATTGATTGTTCTCCCTGTCAGAAAGTGAGTGAACTGTTGTAAATTTGAGCACTACCTCTATTTATCCGGGTTTTGATTTTAACAGGATGAAGACGGGGAGAATCCGGAGAAGGGGGACATCATGGCTCACCCCATTGCAGAACGCCTCGACATCTTGATGATCGTCGTGTTTTCCTACATTAAAGATGTATGCTACGTTAATGGTAATAAAACCCGGGGAAGTTTCCCAGCGTTATTTGGCAGTGCTGAGCTGAGCATTTGGGCTTAATGTAGGTGACCACTTTAAAGGAATTCCTGGATGATGATGATGTAGTGTTAGTGCCATAATTCATAATCTGGTCATGTAAATGGGGGGGGGGGGGGGGGACCATAAAATCCTTTAGCTCCACAATTTCTGTTCCTCTTAAGCCAATTCAAGTTTCTCTAATTAAGGACATGTTTTTCAGATAATAGATTTATAGCTGTATTTGAGTGTTTTATAGATAGAGGGAGGAGGAGAGAGAAGGGGGGGATAGATGGATGGATGGTAGGCGATTAGATTAGATTAGATTAGATAGATAGATAGATAGATAGATAGATAGATAGATAGATAGAAAGAAAGAAAGAAAGAAAGAAAGAAAGAAAGAAAGAAAGGAAGTGTGGCATTTGCTCTCTATTTATATTAAGAAATTTGATATAGATAGATACTGTAGGTAGGTGGATGGATGAGTGGAGATGAGATAGCGATGAGATAGAGCGGGAGGGAGGGGGAGGGAGAGAAAGGGATAGATGGATAGATCGTAGGTAGGTAGATTAGATAGATTAGATGGTAGGTAGGTAGGTGATAGATGATAGATAGATAGATAGATAGATAGATAGATAGATAGATAGATAGATAGATAGATAGATAGATAGATAGATATTAACGATAGAATAATCAGCATCTGAAAACTGCACAACAAAACTCCTAATTTTTCTTAGCATATAATTCTGGGATCATAAATGGTTTTTATTCTTAGGGAAAATTGATGTTGGCAACACCAAAGACTTATACCGAGACCTTGTGGCTATCTTTGATAAGCTGATTTTAACAACCCATGGATCCTGTCATGTGCAGTTCATCATGTTCTACCTCTCTAGTTTCAGATTGGTAAGTAGTCAAATAAGCTTCCATTCCCTTTCTTCTTCTTATTTCCCACTCCCTTCCCCCTCTTAATGGATCTTCCTAGCCTTTATTCCAAGGAGCCATTAAACTGGCTAGAACTTACCAAGTTACCTCCTGCTATGGCCCTCACCCAAAATCCCTGATGAAAAACTGTTACAGTATTTGTTTTTGGTTTAATTGGACAAGAAGTACATTGGGAACTACAGTATTTGGAAGTTAGAAGTCCATGTTTCTTTTTCTTTTCCCTTGTTTTCCTCAGTTCTCTCTCCCCTCTCACTGCTCTTTTATTTACTTTTGAATTTTGCATTTGATAATACTTTGTATCCTAATTTTAAGAAATGTTTAGAAGTAAAACAAAAGTACATTGGGAACTATTGACGTATTTAATCCTCATTCTTTTTCATTCTGTTCTGTTTGTCATTGTTTACTTTATTGTTCTATTCATTCACCTCTGTTCCGTTTGAATGCCTTTTCATTTTTCTTCCTTTTTACTGTTGTAAGCCTCCTAGAGAAGCCCCACAGTGAGATATGGGACAGATAAATTTAACCAATAAATGAATAAAATAAACCTTGAATTCCAACTTCCAATTACTTATTGTTACTGTGTTTTTGGAGTATAAGACGCACCATTTCCCCCCCTAAAAGGCTGAAAATTTGGGGGCTCTGAATGTAGCTTTTTCGAAGCTTCCCCCCCCCCCAGCCCTAATAAGGTGCTTGTGGGCTTTTCCCTTGCTACTCCTTCCAAAGAATGTTTTTTCCAGCCCTCAGGGTTTTTTAAATTGCTACTTGCTCCAAAGAATGTTTTTTCCAGCCTTAATAATCTTCCCGGTTTGCAGGATTTTTCATTGCTACTCGCTCTGAATAAGGATTTTTTTAAGCCCTAGCCAGGAGATAAAATAATGTGCTGAAGCTGACCAGACTAAGGACACTAGCCAAAGGAATACCTGGCAGGCAGATTCTTTTCACTATTTTCCTCCCCAAAAACTAAGGTGCATTTTTGTGGATGCTGTCAAAGTCCCTGATGAAGACGATGTCTTCAAAGGGGCTAAGAGCAACCCAGCCATGTGGGATCACTCACGAACGCAAATCCTAGAAAGAAGACTTGGACACATTTTCTCTCTGGGTGAAGTGACACAGTATGGAGCCATGTACCTCTTTTTATTTGGGAGCATAAGCAAAATGGGGATAATTACACGGACATGTCAAGTGATACACAAACATTCAATAACATAACTTCAAACATGACATATCTTTGAGTTCTTCCTTTCCCCCAGATATCACAAACCAATTTCCTAGAAACACTTCCTCAGAACAAATGTTTCTCACACCTAATTTCTCTGAAGCCAATCTCCTTAATCACCGTCTCGTCCTGTGTTTGCTTCAGGCAATGTAAATCTCCCCCTTTGATCGTATAAGGTCCTGTCTGGAGTGATGTAAACTTGTTTATCAGTGAGATGTTTATTGAGCCCTTTTGTTTCCCTGTTGTAATTCACCAGAGATACAGACTAAGCAGTTAGTGCCGTCCTATCCTGGCTTATAATAGAATCAGGGTAAGCAGAGCATTTTTATGCTAGAGGTCCAGAATATGATATAATCCTATTCTAACATTCATGCTATGCTGCAACACATTTTATACTCCAAAACTACAGTAATCTTTTCTGTTAAGTGACTGCTGCTCTAACCTTAATAGCTCTCCCTGCCCTCCAGATAATCGCAGAAGCTTTTGTGGAACATCTCTGGAAAAAGCTACAGAATCCGAACGTCCCTGCTGTCATCCGGCAAACTACCGGCAACTACATTGGCAGCTTTTTGGCACGGGCCAAGTTTATTCCCATTGTGTAAGTAGGTCACAAGAGTGATTCTTGGGTGGATAAACCTGCCAGATAGGGCTACGTCCCAAAGATGTCATCCCACTTCTGGTTATTTAGCCAGTTTTGTTTTGTTTTTTAAAATAATTTCAGGACAGTGAAAGCCTGCTTAGATCTCCTGGTCAGCTGGCTGCACACTTACATCGACAACCAGGGCACAGGCTCCCGGGCCTTTTGCGACGTTGCGCTGCACGGTCCCTTCTACGCAGCCTGCCAGGCTGTGTTCTACATAGTCATCTTTCGCCACAAGCAGATCCTGGATGGAAATCTCAAGAAAGGTGAGCAGACGTTCGCCAGACAAGGAGGAGAAGAGAGGGGCAGAACATGTCTGTTTCTAGCCTGGATGTAGGAGAAGGACAGGTAGAGCCTGGGAGGATGGAGTCAAGACCGGAATTAGCCTAGAATCCTTACGTTCCCACAAACAGTCTGCTTTTTTCAGTGCTGTTTCAAACTTTTTCTAGTGATTTTGTAACTTCGAAATGTCACTAAGCAAATGGTTGTAAATTGAGAACGACCTTTATGCATTTTTCTCATTGGTCTACTAAGAATCTGCTAAGCCAGGGTGTCAAGCTCTATTTCATTGAGGGACACATCAGGGTTGTGTTTGACCTTGGGGTGGCCAGGGGTCATGCTAACTTGACATCACTCATCAAGATTCCATTTTCGGCTGCGACAGCTTCCTGCGACCTTCTGTCAATGAAAATGGAGCTGGCGGGGCCTCCCTGAGCTCTGTTTTCACTGGCAGAGGGACCGTTTCCGCTGTTTCCAGGGCAGGCCCGCAGGCCAGATCTAAGCACCTTCCGGCCTTGAGTTTGACACCCCCTGGGCTGTCTTTTAGAAGTCTCTACAACATCAGAACAATTTAAATGTTTCTGCTAGAATTATATTCTGTAAAGTGTAGCACTTCATAGAAAGGCAAGACTGAATGTAGTCAATTCCTCTGGGCTTCTGTTTTCCAGGTATGGCCTACTTGCAAAGATTAAACTTCGAACGCATCGTTCTGTGTCAGTTAAACCCCCTGAAGGTCTGCCTGCCAACCATTGTGAGTCTCTTCGCTGCCCTTACCAGGTACAATTGTTTTCCTCTCTTGCAAAGTTTAGTGGCCTGTTGAAGGTCCAAATCTTTGGTTTGTTCCATTTCCACATTCCTAGCCTAACTAGTGCAAAGATTGCAACCTCATATTTTCTTCTTGGAATCTGGATGAAGAAGATACTTGTTTGAGAAGTACAGTGATATCTCGTCTTACAAACGCCTTGTCATGCAAACCTTTTGAGATACAAACCCAGGGTTTAAGATTTTTTTGCCTCTTCTTCCAAACTGTTTTCACCTTACAAACCCAAGCCGCCGCCACTGGGATGTCCCACCTCCGGACTTCTGTTGCCAGCGAAGCGCCCATTTTTGCGCTGCTGGGATTCCCCTGAGGCTCCCCTCCATGGGAAACACCACCTCCGGACTTCCGTGTTTTTGCGATGCTGCAGGGGAATCCCAGCAGCGCAAAAACGGGCACTTCACTGGCAACGGAAGTCCGGAGGTGGGGTTTCCCAGAGAGGGGAGCCTCAGCGAAATCGCAGCATCACAAAAACATGGAAGTCTGGAGGTGGGGTTTCGAGGACTTTCGTGTTTTTGCGATGCTGCAATTTCGCTGAGGCTCCCCTCGCTGGGAAACCCCACCTCCGGACTTCCGTTGCCAGCGAAGCACCCATTTTTGCGCTGCTGGGATTCCCCTGCAGCATCACAAAAACACGAAAGTCAGGAGGTGGGGTTTCCCATGGAGGGGAGCCTCAGGGGAATCCCAGCAGCGCAAAAACGGGCGCTTCGGCTGGCAAAAGGGGTGAGTTTGGGGCTTGCACGCATTCATCGCTTTTCCATTGATTCCTATGGGAAACATTGTTTCGTCTTACAAACTTTTCACCTTACAAACCTCGTCCCGGAACCAATTAAGTTTGTAAGACGAGGTATCACTGTACTTGGTTTCAGAGCGGAAACTCTGTTAGTACAGTACTGTGTATATAACTAATTGGGATTTACAATACAGAACATAAGCCAGCAATGTATGGTTAAAGGAATTAGCACATTACCGCTTTAAGAGCTGGTGCTGCAATCAGCTAAAAGAGTAAGTCAGGAGCGTCTCTCTCTTTCTCGGTGCCTAGAGACTCTCCCTGATATGTCTCTGAGTCTATGCTGGTTTGTTTACATGACTATTTCATTGTAAGGACTATACTGTGTATTATGGACTAGGTATTCTAATGTTGGTCTGTATATGTATTGAGTAAGGCTTGCACTGTATATGTATTGAGAATTATTTTTTTTAATTTTAAAAATTTTATTTACAAATATATATTAAATACATTGATTACAATTAACAACATAGACATGTCAAATTACTAAAAGTGTGAATACTGAGTAATTACAGATTAAAGCAATAATCCTATCGAATTATTTGACAATGGACAGAGACAAATAAACAAAGAACGTCGACGGACATACAGATATACAGAAAAAACAAAAGAAATAAGAGGAGAGAAAGAATAGAAAGAAGGGTGGGCGGTTGTACAGTAGATCTGTGTTACAATTATGAACTGGATATATTTTCAATAGCTCATTTCCTTATATCTAATATTTAAAATTTGATGGATAAAAGAAAGTGTTGAATAAATCAAATTAAAAAGGAATATTTATATTTTTATATTTATGTTTGGTATGTATGGGCTGTTTGCTTTTTAATATAATAGGGTTTTATATGCTTCTTTTAATATTAGATTTGTTTTGCTATAATGTTGTTTTATTACTGTTGTGAGCCGCCCCGAGTCTTCGGAGAGGGGCGGCATACAAATCTAATAAATTGAATTGAATTGTATTTGTTAATGACTAGGACTGTAATTGGCTACAGTATTTGCCTATTGTAAATAATATTTATACATGTAGTGTATGTGATCTGATTATTTGAAGTACTGCTCATGTCTCTGGAATATTAGCTGGATATCTGCTACCTTCACGTATTCTTCTAGCACAGCTTACTGCTCATTCACCTAACATTCTCTACCCTTATTCCACTGATGCCCTGGGGAAATCTTTTCCCAACATTTCAGGCCTTGTCCTAGTTTGAAGGAAATATCATTACCTCATTCCAGTGTTGTTCTGTCGAGCTCTCAGGTAGAATCCTCCCAAAAATGCACAGATACAATTTCAGACACACACACGTTTGAAAATTCAAAACAATGTTCTTTATCATGAAAATTCACTTAAACCAAGCCCTCTTTTGGGATAGCAAAGAGCACTCGTCTCCAAACAAACTGGTAATTTGTACAAGGCCCTTGTCAGTTCTGTGATACTTAGCTTGCAGCTGTGAGGCAATTCACAGTCCTTCTTCTTTCACAAAGGGAAACACACTTTGCTCTGGTTTAGTTTCAAAGCGGGGGAAAATCAGCACACAAAGGTCGAAGTCAGCAAAGCAAGCACGAAACACAACGATCAGATAATCCTCCACAATGGCCAAACCCACAGGCTGCTCTTTATAGCAGCCTCACTAATGACCACAGCCCCACCCAACCACAGGTGGCCTCATTTTCTTTGATAATAATCTCTCAGTTGTTGTTGCCTATGCATCGCTCTCCGCATGCGTGGCTGTATCATTAACTCTTGTTCTGAATCCAAGGAGGAGCTAGAGAATTGATCTCCTTCTGAGCTGTCTGCCACAATCTCCTCCCATGTCTTCTTGGTCAGAGGAGCCTTCATCAGCAGATTCCAGGGGGGGGAGGGGCAAAACAGGCCTGTAGCATGTGGATGTCTCCCCCACACCCACAGTCCTTGGGGCAGGAGCTGGGCCAGAGCTAACCACAACAAGTGTATTAGCTTCCTCCTTCTGTGTAAGTAAAGAGAGAATATCTTGAACCACTACTATTTTCTTTTTCCTTAGCAAAAGGAGGGAAGCCTAAGGAAAAAGGAAATAGCAGTAGTAGTTCAAGATACTGTCTCTTTACTTACACAGAAGAAGGGAGCTAATGTACTGGAATGAGGAATGAAGAAGCTCCCAGGTGGGCAAGAGAAAAGATGTTTCCATACCTGGTCTTCCATACCTATCTTCTGTGAAATTTAGATGAAACAGGTCGATGGTCATTTGTGAATTTAAAATAACTTTTCAGTTTTTCTTCTTTCCTCTTCCTCCTCCTTCCAGGAAGTACCAAGTGGCCTTCTGTGACACCATCATTGAGAGAAACCGGAGACAAATATTGCCAGTTGTTCGAAGCAGCTGTGGGGGAGAGTCTGTTGAGACGGTCACAAACCCCCTGGACAGCTTTTTCCCATTCGATCCTTACATTCTTAAAAGGTACTTCGTTGAGCAATGGGGCAACCCTCACCTGAATACATGCTCTTTTGTTCTTTTCAACTCTGGTGGGCAAGTTGTAACTTTTTCCCCCGCTTTGTGTTTCATCTTCTGCCATAATTATATTATATATTCACTGTCGGCAGTCATAGCCAGTGGCTCTGCTGGCTAGGGATCATGGGAATTGAAGTCCATCATGCCTGGAAAGGGTCAGGCAGTGAAACACTGATTTGCTCCTTTGAAGAATTCAAGACAACTACCATATTTTACGTATGGTCAAAGCAATGGAAACTGCAGTTTAATGTTTCCAAATGTAAAATAATGCACTTGGGGAAAAGGAATCCTCAATCTGAGTATTGCATTAGTAGTTCTGTGTTAGCAAAAACTTCAGAAGAGAAGGATTTAGGGGTAGTGATTTCTGACAGTCTCAAAATGGGTGAACAGTACAGTCAGACGGTAGGGAAAGCAAGTAGGATGCTTGGCTGCATAGCTAGAGATATAACAAGCAGGAAGAGGGAGATTGTGATCCCCTTATATAGAGCGCTGGTGAGACCACATTTGGAATACAGTGATCCCTCGATTATCGCGAGGGTTCCGTTCCAACTTATACTCTGAAAAATACAGTAAATTTTGCTCGCGTGGTATACATAAAAGGGGGATTTTGTACTTTATCGTTTGTGTGAGAAGAGCAAAAATAATAGTGCTGGCTTCTGAACATTTACAGTGTTCCCTCGATTTTCGCGGGGGTTACGTTCCAAGACCTCCCGCGAAAGTCGATTTTCCGCGAAGTAGCGGTGCGGAAGTAAAAACACCATCTGCGCATGCGCACCCTTTTTCCAAGGCCGCGCAAGGGCTGGAAGTTGGAGGCGGGGAGCGACAAAAGTGCAGAGGCTGGCAAAGATTGTTTTTAATGTCGGCCACCCACCCAGCGCCTCTGGCCTCCTCGCCGCTACCCCCCGCCCACCCGATTCGCCCCTCTCACCGGCTTTCTTGGGGCACGAGTCCTCCTGCAGCAGCGCTGGTGGCTACGGCTTCTCGGCCTCCTCATTTGACCGCTAGCCGCTCTGAGTGCTTTGAGAATGCCCGCCCCACCCCTCTCGTAGTCCCTTGGCTGAGAGCGCTTTCGTCCCAGCTGTCAGCGAGGGGGGCTGCAGGAGGCGGGACAGGAGTTCTCACAGAGAGCAACAGACAGAGCGAGATGGAAAGGAGAGAGGGAGAGAGAGAGGGAGAAAGAGAGAGAAAGAGCAAGAGGGGGGAGAGTGGAAGGTAGAGAGAGAGAGAAAAAAATGATAGAAAAAAGGGGAGGAAAAAAGAGAAATGAGAAAATGATTGAAGCAGAGAATGACAGGAAAGAGAGAGAAAGAGAGAGAGAAGTGACTTGATTGAAAGCATAAAGTATGGTAAAAGCACTTAAATAATGACAGAATTCGGCCCATCAGCGTTGTCGGGCAAACTTTTCAGCCAATCAGCAATGGCAGACGTAAGTTTGGTGATGACGTATGACGTCATCGGGCGGGAAAAACCATGGTATAGAAAAAAAACCGCGGAGTATTTTTAAATTAATATTTTTTGAAAAACCGTGGTATAGCCGTTTCGCGAAGTTTGAACCCGCGAAAATCGAGGGATCACTGTATACTGAAAAGTCTTTAGCAACGATTTATTGTAATTTGGAACGTACATCCCATCTAACAGATTGCTGTATTTTTGTACAAGTTTGGACCCCTATTCTGTAGTCAACCTTGGAAGCAGATTCTTATTTACCTCCCGTCAACTGAAAGTTGTGACCTTTCAACTCTGTTAAGCAACATCTCGTGTTTTGTCTTTCCCTCTCCTGCCCCCCCACGTCCCTTCTTTCTCAGATCAAAGAACACAATCAATCCTTTGTATCAATTTTGGGAAGAGCAGAGTGCTGAAGACCTCAAGGAAACAGTAGAGCCTGTCAGTGAGGTGAGTCGTTTCATTGAAGCTCTAATCGGCCTGTTTCCTTGCGAAGGATATTTGCTTCTCCCTTGGGCTGGGAAGTTTGGTAATTCCCACACATCTGGGGGGGCTTTCAGTTGAAGGAGGTTTGCTTAGATCAGCAGTGAGGAACATGCAGCTCCCAAATGTTGTGAACTCCAGCATCTTTGGTCCTCCTGAGAAAGTAGTTCAGCAACCATTCCACAAGTCCAGGGGGGGAACAGTGATGAAGAAGGAATTGGAAAGTGTTTACCATTTTTTTTTTTGGAGTATAAGCTGCACTTCCCCCCCCCCCAAGAGGGTAAAAATCTAGATGCGTCTTATACACCGAATGTCTATTTGCCGCTGACTCTAAAGTGTGCAATAGGGTTGATATTACTGGAGGGGTCTGTAATATGGTAAATGATTTAGCTTTACTAGATAAATGGTCAAAGCAATGGAAACTGCAGTTTAATGTTTCCAAATGTAAAATAATGCACTTGGGGAAAAGGAATCCTCAATCTGAGTATTGCATTGGCAGTTCTGTGTTAGCAAAAACTTCAGAAGAGAAGGATTTAGGGGTAGTGATTTCTGACAGTCTCAAAATTGGGTGAGCAGTGTGGTCGGGCAGTAGGAAAAGCAAGTAGGATGCTTGGCTGCATAGCTAGAGGTATAACAAGCAGGAAGAGGGAGATTGTGATCCCCTTATACAGAGCGCTGGTGAGACCACATTTGGAATACTGTGTTCAGTTCTGGAGACCTCACCTACAAAAAGATATTGACAAAATTGAACGGGTCCAAAGACGGGCTACAAGAATGGTGGAAGGTCTTAAGCATAAAACGTATCAGGAAAGACTCAATGAACTCAATCTGTATAGTCTGGAGGACAGAAGGAAAAGGGGGGACATGATCGAAACATTTAAATATGTTAAAGGGTTAAATAAGGTTCAGGAGGGAAGTGTTTTTAATAGGAAAGTGAACACAAGAACAAGGGGACACAATCTGAAGTTAGTTGGGGGAAAGATCAAAAGCAATGTGAGAAAATATTATTTCACTGTAAGAGTAGTAGATCCTTGGAACAAACTTCCAGCAGACGTGGTTGGTAAATCCACAGTAACTGAATTTAAACATGCCTGGGATAAACATAGATCCATTGTAAGATAAAATGCAGGAAATAGTATAAGGGCAGACTAGAGGGACCATGAGGTCTTTTCCTGCCATCAGTCTATGTTTCTATGTAGCCCACCCAGCCTGTCAAACAGAGTTTTGCAAGGCTAAAAACAGCCTCTGAAATGGAGCTTTGCAAAGATATTATACCTGTTCCAGGCTGTTTGTTAAGGACGCTAGCCAGATGGATGCTGATAGGCAGAATTGTTTTTTTTCTGATTTTTCTCCCCCAAAACTAAGGCATGTCTTATACAGGGTGTCTAGCAAACCTGGAAAACAGGGAAATCGGAATTATCAGGGAAATCGGCGGTTCAGGAAATATCAGAGAAATCGTGAAAAAAATGGGGGGGGGGAAACAAACTATTAAAATGTTTTAAAGCGAAAGGGAAATCATGTAAAAAAAAGCTGGATTGTGCTGCCTGGCAGAGTTAAGCAAAAATGAGCATAACTGTGGCAACCACTTGCTTCTTCAGCTACCGATATTTCTCCACGGCTTAGCCGTTCGGTATGATGCCATCTACAACTGCGTTTTAACTAGATTGCAAGTTACAGGGAAATGTCAGGGAATTTCAAAATGCTTTCCCCCTGGTCACCCTGCTCATAGCCCGTAAAATATGGTATATTTCCGCGGGGGATGTGTTCCGAGACCACCCGCAAAAGTTGAATTTCTGCGAAGTACAGATGCGGAAGTAAATACACCATTTTTTACTATGAACAGTGTCCCAAGCCTTCCCTTAACACTTTAAACCCCTAAATTGCAATTTCCCATTCCCTTAGCAACCATTTAGATCATTACTCTCCATTTTTATTTATCAAAGTTTATTTAAAAAAATGTTTTTTAAAGGCAGACAAAAGTTTGGCAGTGACATATGACGTCATCGGGCGGGAAAAACCGTGGTATAGGGGAAAAAACCACAAAGTATTTTTTAATTAATATTTTTGAAAAACCGTGGTATAGGCGTTCTGCGAAGTTCGAACCCGCGAAAATCGAGGGAACACTGTATTTACTTTCTTCAAAAAAAGGATATCTCCAACTTTGGCCGTTTGAAGATGGCCAAACATCTCCAATGCCCAGACTTTCTGGGGAATTCTGGAAGTCACGCACACATCTTCAAAAGTTGGGAGATGCTGTTTCTAAGACACCAATTTGCCGTTTTCTTTTTCCTTTGAACTATTGTGTACTCTCGTGCAGGGCAAAGGTGAAGAGGAAGACGATTTCTTGAGGGGTGAAACTCCCCAAAACGATGGCGTGATCAGCGTGACGCCGAGCTCCTTCAACGCTCTTGTTCAGAATTCAGAAACCAGTTTCGGATCACCACCAGTTGAACTTCAGCTCTGATCTTTGGACCACAACTGATAGCAACCGCATTTATATGCATGAGACCCTTGGCAGGAGAGAGGGGTTTCTAAATTCTTCATTTCTTACATTAATTCAGCTATCAAAACTGAAAGTTTGCATCCTGATGCATTAAACTTTTTGTATTTATTTACTACAAAAAGCTGCAAGTATCAGAACCATTCCTCTTTTCTTTTTCCTTTTGTGTGTCCTTATTTTGGGACAGATTTCCCCTATGATTTAACACAACGGTATGATCCACTGATCCAGAAAATGATCGTGCTGCATGTTGGACTAAAAAGGCAAAAAGAATGCTGCATTTTCAGAGCAAACTTGCTAATCAGAACGCAGAGATCTGCCTCTTTTGGTTAAAAAAGAGGCCTATTTCAATACAGCTTTTACAAGATTCCTGCTTAATCCGAGAATATGATGAGAATGTCAAAAATTATTGCACAACAATTTGAAATGTATTCATATTCAGGAGAGATGTATAAAACAAGATTTGTGGTTATTTTGATGTCTGTTAAATTACGTTGCCTATGTCAAAAGAATAGGAGAGTACAGTGATACCTCGTCTTACAAACGCCTCATCATACAAACTTTTCGAGATACAAACCCAGGGTTTAAGATTTTTTTGCCTCTTCTTACAAACTATTTTCACCTTACAAACCCTCTGCCGCCGCTGGGATGCCCCACCTCCAGACTTCCGTTGCCAGCGAAGCACCCATTTTTCCGCTGCTGGGATTACCCTGAGGCTCCCCTCCATGGGGTACCTCACCTCCGGACTTCTGTGTTTTTGCGATGCTGCAGGGGAATCCCAGCATTGCAAAAATGAGCACTTTGCTGGCAACGGAAGTCCGGAGGTGGGGTTTCCCAGCGAGGGGAGACTCAGTGAAATTGCAGCATCGCAAAAACACAGAGGTCCAGAGGTGGGGTTTCAAGGACTTTGGTGTTTTTGCGATGCTGCGATTTCACTGATGCTCCCTTCGCTGGGAAACCCCACCTCCGGACTTCCATTGCCAGTGAAGTGCTCGTTTTTGCGATGCTGGGATCCCCTGCTGGGATTCCCCTGCAGCATCACAAAAACACAGTAGTCCGGAGGTGGGGTTTCCCATGGAGGGGAGCCTCAAGGGAATCGAAGCAGTGCAAAAACGGGCGCTTCAGCTGGCAAAAGGTGAATTTTGGGCTTGCACGCATTAATCGCTTTTCCATTGATTTCTATGGGAAACATTGTTTCATCTTACAAACCTTTCACCTTAAGAACATCGTCGCGGAACCAATTAAGTTTGTAAGATAGGGTATCACTGTATCTGCTTTGAGTATAAAAATACTGGTGTGACAACCGACCCTCAAAGCCATCATCTAGCACCCATTTTTCCGCTGCTGGGATTCCCCTGAGGCTCCCCTCCATGGGGTACCTCACCTCCGGACTTCTGTGTTTTTGCGATGCTGCAGGGGAATCCCAGCATTGCAAAAATGAGCACTTTGCTGGCAACGGAAGTCCGGAGGTGGGGTTTCCCAGCGAGGGGAGACTCAGTGAAATTGCAGCTCCATGCCATTGAACACAATGGGAGTATGCCAGCCATGTGGCACACAACAAAAACCTTGTTATGCCACAACTGCTCCCAGGAGTGATACACCCACAGTTATAGTAGAGCCAGCCTTAACTCTGTTTACTCTACAGACTCTATATAAAACTTTAGCTTCAGTAGTGTGTGTGTGGTTCCCTGCAAGTGCTTGCTAAGATTGAAATGTCAATAGCCTGTTCCACCAAATTCCAGCAATTTAAATTTCAAATGTTGGACTTTGGGGAGCAGCATTGTGGAAATATCAGAAGCTGGGTAACAGTGTAGTTTCCAAACACTGGTTTGCAAGCCCTTAGATGGGACAGAGGTAAATTTGAAGAAGGGGGGAGTCATAAATTGGGAGGGTCAATGACTTGCAAATGCCCAGATCTTACCTTTACTTTGCCTGGATAAGGTGATAAAAGTGGCTTGGATTAAGGGCCATCTTTGTACCCAAAACTGAATTACTGCCTTCAGATCTTGGTCCCATTGTGCCTGGGCAGACCAAAAGCAAAATCTATAGTTTCTATTTCTTAAAAAAAGCTCCAATGTGGAGCAAGAAGAACCTCAGTGGCACAGTGGTTAGAGTGCAGTACTGCAAGCTACTTCTGATCACCGGCTGCCAGGAATTTGGCAGATCGAATCTCAGTAGGCTCGAGGTTGACTCAGCCTTCCATCCTTCCAAGGTGGGTAAAATGAGGACCCAGATTGTTGGGGGCAATAGGCTTAGTTTCTGCAACCACTTAGGGCTGTCAAGTGGTATATAAGTCTAAATGCTATAAGAAGCCAGAATGGTCATCTCAAAAAATGAAAACCAAGCTTCAGGAATCGCTGCAAGCAAATAATCTTTTTTATTATGATGATGATTTGGTTACGTTTCTAATGATAATGTTTCATTTTACAAAGCTGAAAGATTCTGTCATTATTTAATTCTGTGGATTAAAAGTTATTTATTAAAAGTGAATGGGGTTTTTTTTTGTCTGCTCAACCTTTTATCTTTCTGAAATTACTAGCATGGAGATCTATTTAACATTTTAGGGGATTCCTCAAATCCAGCAGTTTCTTGCCCTTTTGCTTCAATGGACATAGTTTTCTCAAAAAGGTCCAAGTTCAACTCTAAATTAGAAGCTTGGCCACTAGTGTTGGATTGCTTACTCATTAACAGAATTTCCACTCATAAGGACAAGTCATTTTTCTGCAACAGATTTGCTACAACCCCACCACTAGAAACATACATTTGCGATGATTTTCAAGATTGGCTTGATACCTGCTTAAGAGGTGACAATCCATAACAGTTCTCCCTAGAATAGATCATTTTTGGTTCCTGGCAAAGACTTCTGGGATATGGTATTTGAGAGCCAATTGACAGAGTGATAAAAGGTCCTGGCCTAAAAACTAGGAGATAGATGGGGTTTTTAGGCATGAAAGCCATCTGGGCAACTCGGCCAGAATCACCTCACACCTTTCTGAGGAAAATAGGGAAAAGGTGCATTGGGTATGTTCCATGCCTTGAGTTACCGTGTTTCCCCGAAAATAAGACACTGTCTTATATTAATTTTTGCTCCAAAAGTTGTGCTACAACTTATTTTCGGGGGGTGGCTTATATTTCTCAAATAAGACATTCACAGGCAGAAAAGCTGACACCCCCAAAGAAAGTGTACCGTACGGTACACTGATTACGGTACGGTACCGGTCAGTATGGCACCCACACACACAAGCGACGGCACTTATATGGTACAACAGTATACTCCCGCTATTACAGCTTCCGGCCACCAGAGGAACTACAGTCTATGCACTAGTGGAGACTGTAATGGCGGTGAGACAGCAGCAGACTGTGTCTGCTGTACTGGACGGTACAAAGCGATGGAAGGGGCCAGCAGGAGACAGCTTTGAATGGTACCGAATGTTTTCCCCCCGTACCGTATGTAAACTTGACTACGCCTTATTTTTGGGGGGTGCCTTATATTAGCAAATTCTGCAAAACCTCTGACACGCCTTACTTTCGGGGTATGTCTTATTTTTGGGGAAACAGGTATGTATAAAAATAAAGGGATAACAAGCATTTTAAAATAGAGAATGCTCCTATCTCCCACAGTGCAAAACTTGCACAGATCAAATAGCAGAAGCTAGCTGTTAAAGACACTAGTCCACTTAATGCAATTTTTTTTTTAATTATTCACTGGCACTGGGTTTGCAATCCTAAGTAAGAGAAAATGGGTGTATGTTTGGACAAAATTCAGTGAAGAACAAGCAAGATCGCAATGCTCTCCCCTAGCAAACCCAGGCACATAAAAAGTGAAGAATGTAAAAATGAAACAAGATAAAGTTCCTATCTAGAAGATTCTTCAGCAAAAATTTGAAACAAAAAATACCCCAAAATCTTCCTCTGCAAGGTCATTCTAACATACCAGTTTCTGTGCCTTGAATGAGACCTGAAAAACAGATTTATCGGGACTTCTTCAAAGGGCTCCTGGTCCCTTTAAGGCAGTGATTTTCAACCTTTTTTGAGCCATGGCACATTTTTTACATTTACAAAACCCTGGGGCACATTGAGGGGGGGGGGGGGGCTAAAAAAAGTTTGGACAAAAAATGTTTCTCTTCCTCCCTTTCGCTCTATTTCTCTCTCCCTCTCTCTCTCTCCCTTCTTTTTTCTCTCTCTCTCCATCCCTCTTTCTTTCTCCCTTCCTTCCCCTCTTTTTTGCTCTCTTTCTCCCTCCCTCCCTCTATGTCTTTCTCTCTCCCACCTTCCCTCCCTTTCTCTCTCTTTCTTTCTCTCTCTTTCTCTCTCTCTCTCTCTTGCTTTCTTTCTCTCTTTCTTTCTTTCTCTCTCTCTCGTTTTCTTTCTCTCTCTCTTGCTTTCTTTCTCTCTCTCTCTTTCTTTCTTTCTCTCTCTCTCTTACTTTCTCTCTCTTGTTTTCTTTCTCTCTCTGAGCTTCGCGGCACACCTGACTATGTCTCACGACACACTAGTGTGCCGCGGCACACTGGTTGAAAAACACTGCTTTAAGGGGAAAAGGTTCTTCCTGTATAATTTATTTCATCATCTTCACTTAGCAGAGGTTGTCCAGGCTGCATTGAAAAGTGAATCCGAATAAAGTTCGAAATGAATTTGATTGTTGTCCTCAACATTGCAATGTTCTACTGCTTTTGTCATCCCCAACAACCAGTGCTAAGTGTGAAGTAACAGCAACCACATTGCTCCCTGAAGACTTAAATTGAGCAGGAAAGAGAGGAACTCTAGAAAAATATTGAACAAGCCAGGGTTGGCTTTAATTATGGTTGTCTGAATAAGCTACAAGTTCATAACGCGCAATTTCTAGGCAATAAATCTAGAATTTACTATCTCTTGATCACTCTCTTGAACAAGATTAATGATATCAACTATTAAAAGTAATAAAGAGCCCCCATTGGTTCTGCCAAATGAATGAAGTAATAATGAAGCTTTCAGATTTTAAGGTATGCTAAGATTAAACAAACATTAAGTAAAACAAGCAGCTCTTACTTGGATTCAACTTTGTGATTCATAGTTTTAAGATAATACATTTTGTAAGCCTGCATTTCTGATTAACAATTAGGGTTCCATAGTTTTTTTCTTAAAACCAGCATGTTTCATGAATTAAATCTGCCATTCAGGGTATTGGCCTCAATGCAACCTGATTCCTACTAAATTTAATTAAACCTGATTAGAATTACAGTTGTGCCTTTTCCTCTCCATAATCTTGGCATGCCTTTTGCTAGGGTTTATTTTACGCACATTTTGATTACCATGTTAACTAGCAAACTAGTCTACAAGCTTTCTACTCCTTGGAGTAAAAATTACAGGGACACAAGGTCAATAAACAACAATATTTTATCAGGAACTTGATTGCAAATTTAGCATCCTGGTTATTACCTGTTCATCAAGTTGTCTACCTAGTTGGTTTGTGAAAATAATCAAAGAGAAATAGTTTTTGCTAAAGATTCAAAGAGATTATTCGTATTTCCTTCTAGCAATATGGTGGAAGGGGTAATTTTTTTATTGGCTTCAGGCAGCACCTCAAATTCTCTGAATTTACAAGGTGAAAATCTTGTTTTGCAACCAGGAAGTGTTAGGTATAAAAAACGGGCAGGCAAACTTAAGTCCACTTTTTGCTTATCCCTGACATTGTGTTTTTAAAAACTGCAGACAGGTAAACCATTAGCACTGGGTGGGGAATAACTTCCCCACCTGGAATTAGCTCAGATTGTAAATACCTGGAGAAGAATAGCCATGCTCCCCACTTGTAGGACTTTCTTAAGGCAAGTAGGCTGTCCAGCCAGTGTCCGTCCTTCAGGGGTCAAACCTTTTGAGATGTTTTCATTATCTTCTTGGGAGCGCCAAAATATCACCACAGGCTGTGTGCCCTTTGAAAGTTATTTCTCTTTCCCAGAAATCACAGGTAAGTTTTGGAAAGCCAACCTAATGCTATAAACCAGAGCACTCAGAACTACAATGGAGGGCTTATAATTGACATTATTCCCTGAATTGAAGTTCAGAAAGTTTTATTTATTTTATTTATTTATTATTTAGATTTGTATGCCGCCCCTCTCCGCAGACTCGGGGCGGCTCACAACAGAACAAAGCAATTCATGACAAATCTAAATTATAGTTTAAAATATTTTTTAAAACCCATTTACTAAACAACCATACATACAAACATACCATGCATAAATTGTATATGCCCGGGGGAGATGTCTCAGTTCCCCCATGCCTGACGACAAAGGTGGGTTTTAAGGAGCTTACGAAAGGCAAGGAGAGTAGGGGCAGTTCTAATCTCTGGGGGGAGTTGGTTCCAGAGGGCCGGGGCCGCCACAGAGAAGGCTCTTCCCCTGGGGCCCGCCAACCGACATTGTTTAGTTGACGGGACCCGGAGAAGGCCCACTCTGTGGGACCTAACTGGTCGCTGGGATTCGTGCGGCAGAAGGCAGTCTCGGAGATATTCTGGTCCAATGCCATGAAGGGCTTTAAAGGTCATAACCAACACTTTGCCTACATTTGAAGCTACGTTGATACAGTTTGCCTACAGAGCTTGTCTCCTTTCCAGCTCGGTGCAAGTTGTTGACCAAATGGATTATCTTAACTATCTGAGCTACACAAAATAACTCATCATGGTTGTTATTTATTGTATTTATACCTCTAGGCTGCATTAATAGAGAGGTGTTGGTGATGACCTACAAAGCCCTACATGGCATCCGACCAGATTAGTTATGGGACCGCCTTCTAATCCCTGCAGCCGGTTAGGTCCCATAGAGTTGGCCTTCTCCAGGTCACATCAACCAAACAATGTTGTTTGGCGGGGCCTAGGGGAAGAGTCTTCTCTGTGGGGGGGGCGACCCTCTGGAATCAGCCCCCCCCCCACTTCACCTACACAAAGATATTGATAAAATTGAATGGGTCCAAAGATAGGCTACAAAAATGGTGGAAGGTCTTAAACTTAATGAACTCAATCTGTATAGTCTAGAGCAGTGTTTTTCAACCAGTGTGCCGTGGCACACTAGTGTGCCGCGAGACATGGTCAGGTGTGCCGCGAAGCTCAGAGAGAAAGAAAGCAAGAGAGAGAGAAAGAAAGAGAGAGAGAAAGAAAGCAAGAGAGAAAGAACGAGAGAGAGAGAAAGAGGAGAGAGAAAAAAAGCAAGAGAGAGAGAAAACAAGAGAAAGAAAGAGAGCAAGAGAGAGAAAGAAAGCAAGAGAGAGAAAGAGAGGGAGGGAAGGAGAGAGAGAGAAAGACATAGAGGGAGGGAGGGAGGGAGGGAGAAAGAGAGCAAAAAAGAGAGGAAGGAAGGAAGAGAAAGAAAGAGGGATGGAGAGAGAAAGAAAGAGGAAGGAAGGGAGAGAAAGAAGGAGGGAGAAAGAAATAGAGTGAAGGGGAGGAAAAGAGAGAGAGAGAGAATTTTTTTGACCAAACGTTTTTTAGCGCTGCCCCCCGCCGCCGCCCCCTCCCGCTCAATGTGCCCCAGGGTTTCGTAAATGTAAAAAATGTGCCGCGGCTCAAAAAAGGTTGAAAATCACTGGTCTAGAGGACAGAAGGGAAAGGGGGGACATGATCGAAACATTTGAATATGTTAAAGGGTTAAATAAGGTTCAGGAGCGAAGGATTTTTAATAGGAAAGTGAACACAAGAACAAGGGGGCACAATCTGAGGTTAGTTGGGGGAAAGATTAGAAGTAAAGTGAGAAATTATTATCTTACTGAAAGAGTGGTAGATGCTTGGAACAAACTTCCAGCAAACATGGTTGGTAAATCCACAGTTTTTCAAATGTCCGCTGAAATGCTTTGGCACTGCGCCCAGCGTGCCAAGGACCACTGGGACCACTTTCACTGGCTTATGCCAGAGTCGTTGCAGCTCGATTTTTAGATATTCATATTTCACTAATTTCTCTAGCTGCTTCTCCTCAATTCTGATGTCTCCTGGGATTGCGATATCGATGATCCATACTTTCTTTTTCGATGTCTGGTGTGTTATGTTTCAAAATTCAGTCAGTCGGAAGTCGGAAGTCCCACAGTAATTTTGCTTGCTCATTTTCGACCACTTCTTCGGGCTTATGATCCTGCCAGTTCTTTGTTGTTGTTGTTGACAAAATTGACAAAATTGAACGGGTCCAAAGACGGGCTACAAGAATGGTGGAAGGTCTTAAGCATAAAACGTATCAGAAAAGACTTCATGAACTCAATCTGTATAGTTTGGAGGACAGAAGGAAAAGGGGGGACATGATCGAAACATTTAAATATGTTAAAGGGTTAAATAATGTTCAGGAGGGAAGTGTTTTTAATAGGAAAGTGAACACAAGAACAAGGGGACACAATCTGAAGTTAGTTGGGGGAAAGATCAAAAGCAACATGAGAAAATATTATTTTACTGAAAGAGTAGTAGATCCTTGGAACAAACTTCCAGCAGACGTGGTTGGTAAATCCACAGTAACTGAATTTAAACATGCCTGGGATAAACATATATCCATTGTAAGATAAAATACAGGAAATAGTATAAGGGCAGACTAGATGGACCATGAGGTCTTTTTCTGCCGTCAGTCTTCTATGTTTCTATGTTTCTAAGCCAAACATACAAGGACCATTCAATATTAATCTACATTAGGATATTAGTATTAAGATTGCAAGGATAAGTGAATATAACACTGTATTATATCAATACTTAGAAATGTATATATATATTAAGTAATGGTGTTATAATTAAGATTGTTAGCAATACATAGATTATAATGATTATATGTTGTTGCTGGTGTTGTTATATTATTATTATTATTATTATTAGTAGTAGTAGTAGTAGTAGTAGTAGTAATAGTAGTATCATTATCATTATATTATTATTATTATTATTATTATTATTATTATTATTATTAATTAGATTTATATGCCACCCCTCCCCGTGGACTCAAATATACCTGCAAATGTCTTTTTTTTGCTGAACATCACAGACTTAGAAGACATCCCCTAAGAGCTATCTAATTCAAAGGCTTACAGCAATTTCTTTCTTGCAGACCCAGAAACTCCAAAATTAAAAGCAGAGAAGCCACTGGTAGATGCCATGTCTTTAGGCCATCCCTTGCAAGAAGCATCCCCTGGAGTCAAAGTGCTGAACATGTAAGTGATGTCATCAGCCCCCACTTCCCTTGTTCCCATCTCAGGACATTGAAATAATGAAAGATGTAGGGAGATGTCAACTAGAGTGATGCTTTTTGCATGCATAACATCCTAACTGGAATACTTCCCATCCAGGGGTGGGTTTCCCATTTTATTGCTACTGTGCGCACATTCACTTTGTGTGCATATGCGTGGTTTGTGCACATGCCTCTATTCCATGCATGCATCCTACCTTCCGTGTGTTCTGTGCAGGACCCTCAGATCGAAACCCCCGACTCAAAAACCCTTTCATTTTATGGATAAATCAACTCTTTCTTGACAGAAGCATACATAACAAAAAGCAGGTTTTAAAACGGCCAGGAACAAAGGAGTACAGTGGTACCTCTAATAATAATAATAATAATAATAATAATAATAATTGATTAGATTTGTATGCCGCCCCTCTCCACAGACTCTACCTAAGAACGCCTCTACTTACGAACTTTTCTAGATAAGAACCGGGTGTTCAAGATTTTTTTGCCTCTTTTCCAGAACCATTTTCCACTTACAAACCTGAGCCTCTGAAACTGTAACTGGAAAAGGCAGGGAGAAGCCTCTGTGGGACCTCTCTAGGAAACTCCTGGGAGGAAACAGGGCCAGAAAAGGTGGGGAGAAGCCTCCGTGGGGCCTCTCTAGGAATCTCCTGGAAGGTAACAGGGCAGGAAAAGGCAGGGAGAAACCTCCGTGGGGCCTCTCTAGGAATCTCCTGGGAGGAAACAGGGCCAGAAAAGGTGGGGAGAAGCCTCCGTGGGGCCTCCCTAGGAATCTCCTGGGAGGAAACAGGGCCAGAAAAGGTGGGGACAAGCCTCTGTGGGGCCTCTCTAGGAATCTCCTGGAAGGAAACAGGGCCGGAAAAGGCAAGGAGAAGCCTCCGTGGGGCCTCTCTAACAATCTCCTGGGAGGAAACAGGGCCTCTACCCTCCCTGTGGTTTCCCCAATCGCACACATTATTTGCTTTTACATTGATTCCTATGGGAAAAATTGCTTCTTCTTATAAACTTTTCTACTTAAGAACCTGATCAAGGAACGAATTAAGTTCGCAAGTAGAGGTACCACTGTATTTTTCTCTTTTGATCTAAATGTAAACGATGTCCACGAAAGGTGCCAAATTTGGCCTAATCAGCATTCTTTAGATAACAAACTCCCTTTTTCTTTAAAGCTTGTGGATTGTGCTCACCGGAGTCCTGGCAAGACACATCCAGCAGAGAATGAGTGTTATTGAGGCATAAAATCATGATTTTAAAGCCTCGTTCAAACACACCCCCAGTCTCACATCTCTTCCATCGAACGATGTTGAAACTCCACACCCCATTTCCCAAGATCCTTTGCCTTTATACTGCCTGGAAGTGGCATCACACCACAAAGAGGCTCAGTCGATACACTAATATCTTTCACTATGCAACTCCTCTAGCCTTCTGAGCAATCTTCTATAGCGAGGGTCAATTCATTGACTTTCCACTCTAATGTCTTCCTCATCCTCTGACTGGGACCACTCCTCCATTGTCATATCAACCCCCTCTAGTGGTTCATTCAGGCTCACTCAGGTCAGTTTCTCCCTCACTCTCGCTCCCCACTTCAGCTGGCAACCCCCCTGGCCCAGGGTATCCAGAGGGATCTAGCTCATGCTCCTCAGAATCCGACATGACCTGAGGTGGACAAGGAGCACTCACAACATCGCGCATGCCTTGTACATGCATGCCTTCCACACATGCGCCAGCCTTAAAAACATCCCTACATAGGATGTCGTAGAGCCGAGGTGGTTAGACGGACCCACTCCGAACCAGCTAAATATCACCTCTGCTCCTATCTCCAGAGACGATGGAGAACACTCTTTGTGAAATGCTGGAGAACCTCAACAAGGTAAGCTTGAGAGAAAACGACAGATTCCAGTTGAGGACAAAGGTTCTCTCTTCGTTAACCCAGGTTTACCCAGCCAAGAGGCAGTCAGAAACTTCAGAGAAGGGTACCAAGGAAGTTGCGTCGGACCCCAAAGAATACGCTCGTCTTGGAAGTGGTAAAGCTCTTCAAACCATCTGAAGCTTTTCTCCAATAATTGAGGGGAATGACCTACTTCCCTTCAACGTTCATTTAGGGTTTGCCTGTTGGGTGTAATTGAGTCCAAAAACTGACTTGAGAGCCAGCATTCGCGATGACTTGTTTTAAAGTTATTGACTGGTTAGGTCCCACAGAGTCAGCCTTCTACAGGTCCCGTCAACTAGTTAATGTCACTTGGCGGGACCTAGGGGAAGAGCCTTCTCTGTGGGGGCCCTGGCCCTCTAGAATTAGCTCCCCTCGGAAATTCGTATTGCCCCCACCCTCCTCGCCTTTCAAAAGAGTCTAAAGACTCGTCTATGCCGCCAACCTTGGGGTCATTAGATTCTGCCCCCTGGCCAATGAATGTATAGTGGGTTTGTCTGAATGGCTATGTGTCTATTTGAATAGGTTCTTTAGTTTTTTAAATGTAACTTTTAATTTAAATTAATGTTATCAATTTTATTAATTTTAATTTTAAATTAATTTGATGAATTAATTTTATATTAATTGTACACTATCGTTTTTTATAAGTTGTAAGCTGCCCCGAGTCCTCGGAGAGGGGCAGCATATCAATTTAATTAATAATAATAATAATAATAATAATAATAATAATAATAATAATAATAATATGATTATCTCTACAAACCTTGATGTGCATTTGTTCCATGGGAAATAACCAGGGGTGGTATTCAGCCAGTTTGGAGCAGTTCGGGCAAACCCCTATCTCCGCTGATCAGCTGAGAGCGAACTGGTTTTCTCTGCCAATCAGCTAGGCCTGCCCTTCCACCCCTGCGTTATCCTGACCTATATTTCCTTCGTTTGAAGTCCCGTTGATAGGCATGACGAGAGCAATCATGGGCTTCCCAAGGCATGCCCATGTTTCACCAACACTCCGCAGTCTGCATTGGTTGCCGATCAATTTCCGGTCACAATTCAAAGTGTTGGTTATGACCTATAAAGCCCTTCATGGCACCGGACCAGAATATCTCCATGACCGCCTTCTGCCACACGAATCCCAGCGACCTGTTAGGTCCCACAGAGTTGGCCTTCTCCGGGTCCCATCGACTAAACAATGTTGTTTGGCGGGACCCAGGAGAAGAGCCTTCTCTGTGGTGGCCCCGACCCTCTGGAACCAGCTCCCCCCAGATACAGTGGTACCTCGAGATACGAGTTTAATTCGTTCCGGACCTGGGCTCTTAAGTCGAGCAGCTCTTATCTCGAACGACTTTTCCCCATAGGAATTAATGTAAATAATTTTAATTGGTTCCAGCCCTCAAAAAACTCACAAAGTTAGTCTAAATTATGCAGAAAGACATGTTTTTAATGAAGAAATGTACATGTACATATAAATGAATAATGAAGTTTCTTTCACTTAACTTGTAAACTTTCTTAAACTTTTAAATTTACATATGTTCAACTTCTCTGCCACCCAATCCTGTAGGACAGAGGTCCCCAACCCTTTTTGCACCAGGGACCGACTTTAAGCGATCAAGAGAGGAATGGGTGAATGAATGGACGGAGGGTGGGAAGGAAGGAAGGAAAGAGGGAAGGGACAGGAACAGAGGAAGGAAGCAAGGAAACTTATGAAAGGGGAGAGTAAGAGAGGAATGAGTGAAGGGAGGGAGGGAGGGAAGAAGGTGGGAAGGAGAAAGAAAAGAAGAAATAGAGGAAGGGAAGGTAAAAGAGAGAAAGAAAAAGAGCAAGAAAGAAAGAAAGAAAGAAAGGGGGAAGGGACAGGAACAGAGGAAGGAAGCAAGGAAACTTATGAAAGGGGAGAGTAAGAGAGGAATGAGTGAAGGGAGGGAGGGAGGGAAGAAGGTGGGAAGGAGAAAGAAAAGAAGAAATAGAGGAAGGGAAGGTAAAAGAGAGAAAGAAAAAGAGCAAGAAAGAAAGCTGCAAGCACACACACCCCCGAGCCCCCCAGGCCGGCTGCAACCGTTTAAAACACGCGCGCCGCTTCGCAGCTGTCTCCTGAAGCCGAACGCGGAAGTTAGCGTTTGGCTTCAGGAGACAGCTCCTTGGCGCTTGTATCTCGAATTTGGGCTTGTAAGTAGAACAAAAATATCTCTCCCCTCCCAGCTCTTATCTCGAGTTGCTCTTAAGTAGAGCAGCTCTTATGTCGGGGTTCCACTGTATCAGAGTTGCCCCCACCCTCCTTGCCTTTCGCAAGCTCCTTAAAACCCACCTCTGTCGTCAGGCATGCAGGAATTGAAATTTTTTCCCTTCCTCCTAGGCTTATAGAATTTATACATGGTATGCTTGTTTGTATGATTGGTCTCTTAAATTTAATATTAGATTTGTTACATTGTTTTCTTTATTGTTGTTAGCCGCCCCGAGTCTTCGGAGAGGGGTGGCATACAAATCAAATCAAATCAAATCAAATCAAATCAAAAAATCAATAAATAAATTGCCGTGCGTCAGCTGATTTACTCCCCGGGGCTGCAGTAGAATGTAAGTTTTAGAGCACCACAAACCAGTTGTTGAATCCCACCACTAGAAATAACATAGACATTTTTGTCTTGCTCCAGGTTTATAGCTCTCCTCCCCAGTTCCAATTACATTTGGCCGGTCAGTTTTTCCTCTTCCCCTGGAAACCGAAGAGATGTTTTGTAGCTAGCAAGAAATGACCCAGCAGTTTGTTAGAGCATGAAGTTTGCTTGTCACAAGTCAATGATGTTTTGCTGCTGTTTGAAGTGTCTTGAACTCAAAGATCTCCTCCGCTGAAGATCTCAGCGCAGGAGATCTTACGCAAAATTGAGACTCTTACACAAAACACCCGTTTGTGTTTGAATCTTCAGCCTCGTTTCACTGGTATTTTCCACAGGAAGGGACTCTGGCATTGTCCTCCTTGACGGCTGCATGGGATGATGCCTCCACATTCACCACACCTTTCCAGGATAGCAGTTATCAGGTTAGTATCTATGGAGAGGGAGGTCCATTTTTAGCAGTACGGGGGGCACCAGCAGGAGGACATTTCTGAAAAGGTGCATTGTTGCCATCTGACATCATCATCATCATCATCATCTAGAAAGCTTAGAACTACGACGCCTAAAACACGATCTAAGTATTGCCCACAAAATCATATGCTGCAACGTCCTACTTCAGCTTCAACTGCAACAACACAAGAGCACGCAACAAATTCAAACTTAATATTAATCCCTCCAAGCTTGACTGTAAAAAATATGACTTTAGCAATCGTGTTGTCGAAGCGTGGAACTCATTACCGGACTCAGTAGTGTCAACCCCTAACCCCCAACATTTCTCCCTTAGACTATCCACGATTAACCTCTCCATGTTCCTAAGAGGTCAGTAAAGGGCGTACATAAGTGCACTGGTGTGGCTTCCGTCCCCTGTCCAATTGTCTCTCCTTATCTCATATATCATGTATCTTTTCTCCCTTTCATGTATCTTCTCCTCTATTTTTATATCTTTTCTTTATATATAATACTTCATGTCTATTCTCTCCAATATGTATTGTGTATTGGACAAAAATAAATAAATAAAAATAAAAATAAAATAAAATCATCATCATCATCGTTATTATTAGTATTGGTATTGGTATTGATATCGGTACTGTACTGGTATTACTATTACTATTACTATTACCATTACTATTACTATTACTGTTATGTTCTTTTAAAGATATTGTAAGAAATTCAGTGATTGGTTAAGACGCGGCTATTTGGAAAATAGCCGCGAAAGTTAAATGACTGTCCGTTGGGAAAAGCCCGCCATTTTTAAGAGTATAAATAGGGCAACGGGCTAGCCGTTGCCCTTAATTCGGAAGGTACTTGTTGGTGATTGTTTCCTGTCTTACTTGCTACAATTGCATACTGTTTAACCAACCTCCGGAGTCGTGATTTAACAATTACTATTACTATTATTACTATTACTATTACTATTATTTAGATTTCCTCAGGATGGCTCACAGCAAAGGTAAATACAAAAAAATATGTAGAAATCTAAACTTAAAAGTACCCTAAAAACCCCAATTTTAAAACCAAGCATCCACATTCCTCCTATCATAGAAACATAGAAGTCTGACGGCAGAGAAAGACTTCATGGTCCATCTAGTCTGCCCTTATACTATTTCCTGTATTTTATCTTAGGATGGATATATGTTTATCCCAGGCATGTTTTAATTCAGTTACTGTGGATTTACCAACCTGCTGGAAGTTTCTGGTCTCAACATTCTTGGGTCTCTTTAGACAATAAAATGACTGCTTTGTTTAGAATGAAAAAGGACAGTTTAATCTGGAAGTAGTCAAGTAGTTTTATTTTCATAATCTTAATTCAATCATCAGCAGTTAGAAATCCTTTGAACCCATTATGAGTTTTTCGGGATTGTGTTGGGGGTTAACTGAGTTCTCATTTCAGTTTTCTAACTCTTGTGTCTTTGAGGTTTCGATAAAGCTAAGACCACATCTTCCTGAATTTCTGGAAGCCGTGGCCAAAATCTATGAGGTAAGTGCTCTACCACAACTAAATTTGACCTGTGCTGAATTGCAGAATCACATTTGGAATACTGTGTTCAGTTCTGGAGACCTCACTTACAAAAAGTATCAAATTGTTTGGATGCTTGACAACTTTCTGAGAAATCCTTCTTGCAATTTCCTTATAGATCTTTGTGTTCTCCACCGCCAAGCAAGATTATGCTGATCAAATGTTGAAAGTCTTTGGACCACACAGGAAGCTAATCAGGTGATGAAGGCTTTGGAATAAATGATGGGGCAAAACAAGATTTGAAGGAGATTAAATTTCTTGGGCACTCTTCAGCTTTATCTCCCTTACAAAGGAAGGCAAATATATGTGTCCCAGGAGAATGTTGAGGGATACAATCTGGGTTGGTCAACAGGGACCTGAGGGGGGAAGGAGGGAGAGGGAAAGACATAGAGGGAGGGAAGGAGGGAGAGAGAGAGAAAGAGCAAAAAAGAGAGGAAGGAAGGAAGGAAAAGAGAAAGGAAGAGGGATGGAGAGAGAGAGGGAAAGAAAGATGAAGGAAGGGAGAGAGTGAAAGGGGGAGGGAGAGATAGAAAGGAGGGAGAGGGGATAGTTAGATAGGGAGAGGGAAAAGGAAGGGCTTGGAGAAAGGCAGGGGGAGAGAAAGATAGAAAGGAAAGAGGGAGGGAGGAAAGAGGGAGGGAGAGATAGAAAGGAAAGAGGGAGGGAGGAAAGAGGGAGGGAGACATAGAAAGGATAGAATTATGGATGCAAGAACTCACTCATGTGTAACAGCGCACGCCCACACTTACTTACTTACTTACTTACTTACTTACTTTCTTTCTTTCTTTCTTTCTTTCTTTCTTTCTTTCTTTCTTTCTGTATGTATGTATGTATGTATGTATTTGTTTGTTTGTTTGTTTGTTTGTTTATTTATTTATTTGTTTGTTTGTTTATACTTATATGCTGCCCAGTCCCAAAGGGACTGCCACTCAGACACTATACTTTTCTGCTCACCCCCCAAAAAATTAGAGGGAACACTGACCAGAGGTTTAGTCTTTCTGAGCTTTTGGACTTCTGCTATAGCCCATCATCAGATAACCCTTCTCTGCACTCTTTCTAGAGTCTCCACATCTTTCTTTCTTTCTTTCTCTCTCTCTCTCTCTCTCTCTCCTTCCCTCTCCCCCTTTCTCTTTTTCTCTCTCTCTACAATGTGTGCACTGAGCTATATACCATGTGTAATATTTATGTGGTGTCTGGTTGTATGTGGGCTTTAGTTGTTAATTGAGAGGTGTGGATGGATGGCGATTAAGTTATAATAATAATAATAACAGAGTTGGAAGGGATCTTGGAGGTCTTCTAGTCAACCCCCCTGCTTAGGCAAAGAACTCTACACTACATCAGACAGATGTTTATCCAACATCTGCTTAAAAACTTCCAATGTTGGGGCATTCACAACTTCTAGAGGCAAGCTGTTCCACTGATCAACCGTTCCGACTGTCAGGAAATTTCTCCTTAGCTCCAAGTTACTTCTCTCCTTGTTTAGTTTCCACCCATGGCTTGTTGTTGGCGATTGTTCCTTCCCTTGTGCTGCCCATCCTCAGCTCTTAAATACCTGATAAGCTGATGTAGTAGTACTTCTGTGACTTGACAAGGGGCTCTAAGCTTTTCCCTGGCTATTTTTGTCCCTACTCAGCCCACAATCTTAATAGCAGCAAAGTTGAATGTGTGTTCTTGTTCATAGAAATGTGAGATGCCAATTAGTTTATCTTTCTTCCTTGTTTTCTTCCAAGGCACCGGTTCTATCAAGAAGACTGCCTCTGTAGCAATGGTTCCTATGTAAAGGATCTGTCAGTAATAGAAAGAGATCTAGACAGGACTGTGGCGGTTGCAACTTCCTTGCAAGCCTTTCCTTACCAGGTAATGATCAAAGTGGTACTCCGACAAAGGCTACAAAAATGATGGAAGGTCTAAGACTCTTAAGCATAAAACGTATCAGGAAAGACTTCATGAACTCAATCTGTATAGTCTGGGAGGACAGAAGGAAAAGGGGGGACATGATCGAAACATTCAAATATGTTAAAGGGTTAAATAAGGTTCAGGAGGGGAAGTGTTTTTAATAGGAAAGTGAACACAAGAACAAGGGGACACAATCTGAAGTTAGTTGGGGGAAAGATCAGAAGCAAATAATATTTGACTGAAAGAGTAGTAGATGCTTGTAACAAACTTAAAGCAGACGTGGTTGGTAAATCCACAGTAACTGAATTTAATCATGCCTTGGATAAACACACACACACACACACACACACATATACATATACATATAGAATAGAATAGAATTTTTATTGGCCAAGTGTGATTGGAAACACAAGGAATTTGTCTTGGTGCATATGCTCTCAGCGTACATAAAATAAAATATACATTTGTCAAGAATCATGTGGTACAACACTTAATGATTGTCATAGGGGTCAAATAAGCAATGAAGAAGCAATATTAATAAAAATCTTAGGATATAAGCAACAAGTTACAGTCAACATGGGAGGAAATGGGAGGAAATGGGTGAAAGGAATATACATATACATATACATATACATGTACATCCCTGCTAAGATAAAATACAGGAAATAGTATAAGGGCAGATTAGATGGACCATGAGGTCTTTTTCTTCTATGTTTCTATGTTTTCTCATCAACCAGTCTCTGATTGATTGATTGATTGATTGATTGATTGATTGATTAGGAAGCTATGCCCTGATTAAATGTGAACATAGATCCCTTAGCCTCCATAAAGTGCTTTCAAATTGGTGGCAGACAACACTTCAAAAGTCAGGACTAGCTGTTAAATTAGGGCAGTTTTTTAAGACCCTCAGCCTCAAATGAATGTTCCTGTCTTTTCGCAGATGTCCAATGTGATCGTGGTCCCTAAGTGGCAAGGCGATCGTCAGGATAAAGAATTGCTTCGCCTTATTCCAGCCCTCCAAACTATTAGTCGGGCAGTAAGTCAATGACTTTGTATCAATCCAATGATGGGCTGCTACCAGTTCGTACCATTTCGGGCAAACTGGTAATTCCGATTATCAGCTGGCCCCGGCACCCACCTCTCTCCTATATTTCCTTCTTTCTGGCTCAGCTGATTCACACCAAACAGCTGATTTCTGTGCTCCCCTATTCTACTTACCGGGGCTGCCTTAGAAGGTAAAGAGCTGAGCTTCAAATTGCTATACAGTGGTACCTCTACCTAAGAACGCCTCTAAATAAGGTTCAGGAGGGAAGTGTTTTTAATAGGAAAGTGAACATAAGAACAAGAGGACACAATCTGGGGTTAGTTGGGGGAAAGATCAAAAGCAACGTGAGAAAATATTATTTCACTGAAAGAGTAGTAGATCCTTGGAACAAACTTCCAGCAGATGTGGTTGGTAAATCCACAGTAACTGAATTTAAACATGCCTGGGATAAACATATATCCATTGTAAGATAAAATACAGGAAATAGTATAAGGGCAGACTAGATGGACCATGAGGTCTTTTTCTGCCGTCAATCTTCTATGTTTCTATGTTTCTACTTAAGAACTTTTCTGGATAAGAACCGGGTGTTCAATATTTTTTTGTCTCTTCTACTTCAGAACCTGAGCCCAGAAAAATTTCCTAGGAAAATTGAGAGTGGCACGAAGGCTCGGCCAGTTTCATGCCATTCCCCCTGGGTTTCTCTCTCTGGCGCAATGTATGGGAGGCAGCCTCGCGCCAGGTATATGGGTGGCGCATGCTCCTTCTCGCCACCTCAGAGTCCCTCTCTCTTTTTTTTTAAAGCCTTAAAGTTTTGGATTTTTTTGATTCCTCTCACCTCACCTTCTTCCTTCGGCAGTGACTGTCCTCCTCCTCCTCTTCTTCCTCCTCCTCCTCCCACCCAAATTCCAAGCTTTTATTTCTTTCCTAATGGGTTTGCACGCATTATTTGCTTTTACATTGATTCCTATGGGAAAAATTGCTTCTACTTACAAACTTTTCTACTTAAGAACCTGGTCACAGAATGTATCAAGTTCTTAAATAGAGGTACCACTGTGTTTTGAATGCTGCCCTCAAGTCTATTAGGCAAAGTGTGTGCTCACCGAACAGGTTGTTAAACCAGTTTCAGCCGACCACTGTTTTTATTTTATTTTATTTATTTATTTACTTTGTCCAATACACAATGAGGGTTTTAGTGGGTATATATCTATATACACATAGTAAAATACATGATGATGGTTATAGAGGAGATACTCATAGTAAGTATATCTAATAAAGAATAGAAAAGAAGATATAGTAATAGGACATATCAATGAAAGAATAGAAGAAGAGATATAAAAATAGAAGAAAGGTATAGGAGATATAGGAGAGCAATAGGACAGGGGACGGAAGGCACTCTAGTGCACTTGTACTCGCCCCTTACTGACCTCTTAGGAATCTGGATAGGTCAACCATAGATAATCTAAGGGTAAAGTGTTGGGGATTTGGGGATGATACTATGGAGTCCAGTAATGAGTTCCACGCTTCGACAACTCGGTTACTGAAGTCATATTTTTTACAGTCAAGTTTGGAGCGGTTAATCTGTTGTGTGCTCTTGTGTTGTTGTGGTTGAAGCTGAAGTAGTCGCCGACAGGCAGGACGTTGCAGCATATGATCTTGTGGGCAATTCTTAGATCTTGTTTAAGGCGTCTTAGTTCTAGGCTTTCTAGGCCCAGGATTGAAAGCCTAGTCTCGTAGGGAATTTTGTTTCCAGTGGAGGAGTGAAGGGCACTTCTGGTGAAGTATCTTTGGACATTTTCAATGGTGTTAATGTCTCCATTCATTCAATCCAAATGAATGGAGAAGCCATAGTCCCGAATGGATAAAAGCTTAGAGTGGTGAGATTATATACTAAAAAGTTTCCAGTTTTTGAAACGATGCTCCTTAACCTCTTTGATGAAAACATTTAAACGGAATCGAATTAAAACCTGCCAGCAGATGGCTGTCCATCCTTTGCTTAAACGAAACAAGAATGGTTTTCGATTTAGGCTGTTGTTGCCAGTGAATTGCTGATTATTTTATTTTATTTTTTTATTGCATTTATATGCAGCTCACTCCGAAACGGACTCTGAGTTATAGAAAGATGTGTAATCTTTTAAAATGAAAGATAGATCAGGGTTACTGTCTGTAAACCACTTAAAGAGGACTGTAAAAGCACTATTTATTTATTTATTTTTTATTTGTTTGTTTGTTTGTTTGTTTATTTATTTGTCCAATACACAAATACATAGGAAGAAAAATAGACAGGTAGTAATATATATAAGGGTAAAGGTGAACTTAGAGGAGAGGATATATGAAAGAAAGAAAATATATATGATAAGTGAGAGAAAGGAAAGACAATTGGACAGTGGACAAAAGGCACACCAGTGCACTTATGTACACCCATTACTGGCCTCTTAGGAACCTGGAGAGGTCAATCGTGGAGAGTCTAAGGGAGACTGCATGTTGGGGGTTAGGGGTTGACACAATTGAGTCCGGCAATGAGTTCCACGCTTCGATAAATCGATTGTTGAAATCATATTTTTTACAGTCAAGTTTGGAGCTGTTCGTATTAAGTTTGAATCTGTTGCGTGCTCTTGTGTTGTTGCGGTTGAAGCTGAAGTAGTCATTGACCGGTAGGACGTTGCAGCATATGATCTTGTGGGCAAGACTCAAATCGTGTTTTAGGCGCCGTAGTTCTAGGCTTTCTAGGCCCAGGATTGTTAGTCTATTTTCGTAGGATATTCTGTTTCGAGTGGAGGAGTGAAGGGCTCTTTTGGTGAAATATCTTTGGACATTTTCAAGGGTGTTGATGTCTGAGATGTGGTATGGGTTCCAGACAGATGAGCAGTAGTCTAGGATGGGTCTGGCAAAAGTTTTGTAGGCTCTTGTGAATAGTGTGAGATTGCCTGAGCAGAAGCTGTGTAGGATCAGGTTAACAACTCTAGAAGCTTTTTTGGCGAAATTGCTGCTGTTGTGTTTGTTTAAAAATATTCGCAGAAAATCTGCGATTGGTTAAGACGCGGCTATTCAGAAAATAGCCGCGAAAGTTAAATGTGTGTCAGTTGGTAAAAGCCCGCGTTAAAAAGAGTATAAAAGGGCAACGGGTTAGCCGTTGCCCTCATTCCGGCAATTCTACCGTTCCAGTGTTTGTATTCTCTCTTGCCATGAATAAACAAGTTTGATTTAAGACTACCGGAGTCCAGACTTTTCAGTGGCGACGAAGAGGTCGAACTCCCGCTAACGCAGCCATGAACTCGGCCATGGCTCCACCGCCGCCCGTATTCAACTCCGAGACGGAAGCTTGGACCTCGTATATGTCCAAATTTACATTTTTCTTGAAAGCGAGCAATCTACATGACGCCGATGACGAGAGGAAGAAAGCTATATTCCTCGCTTATTGCGGCACAGAAGTCTACAGCCTAGCCTCTACACTCGTTGACCCAGACACCCTGGAAACCGTCGCATGGTCAACTCTACAAGCAAAACTTGCCGCCCATTATCAGCCGACGACTCCTGTCCGCGTATACCGCCATCAATTCGCTCAGATGAGGCAAGCGGACGGAGAATCCACCAACGATTTTATAACTCGCCTACGCGCACTCCTCCCGAAGTGCAAATACAAGGATCCAGAGGAACAGCTCATGGACCGCCTTATTTTCGGTCTAACCAATATCACGCTCCAGAAGAAATACTTAGTTGATGAGGATGCCTCTCTCCAAGACATTCTTAAGGCAGCAAAAGCCTCCGAGGTATCTGAAACATCTGTTGCCGAAATTAAACGCGCAACCTCAACCGTTCATCACATTCCTGATGAATCACCTTGGCACGCCTGCCCTTCTGATGAAAAACACTCAGAATCCGCTACTCCAGACGACACCTGTCTCCAAATCCGAAGAGCCTCCGACTACGACGCCAAAGAAGCCTCCCGTGCAGACAGATGTGCCGGCTGCAACGGAAACCACCCTCGTTTTCGCTGCCATTTCAAGGACGCCTACTGCCGCCGTTGCCAGCGCCGCGGCCACATCGCCGAAGTCTGCCGCGCCGCCAACCCAACTCCAGCAACTCAACAAAACCAACGACCCTATTTTTCACCGAGGAATCGACGACCACCGTTTTCGCGCAACGTTTCCCGCCCGGCTGACAACTCGCCCTCTTCTAACCAACGAGGTAACTCCCCTTCTTCCGTAAACTGCAATTCTCCCGCTGCGGAAAACAAGCTATTTGTTTCCCTTTTCCTCAACGGCCACCCCTGCCAAATGGAATTAGACACCGGGTCCAGACATTCCATAATGCCTTGGGAAAAACTTAAATTATATTTACCTCGTGTAAAACAAACTGACTTGCAACCGTGGGAACCGGGTTTGAGTGATTTTCAGGGCCATTCAATTCCAGTGTTAGGATGCTTAAATGTTCCTATTGCGTTTAAAAAATTTCAAGGGTTTTTACCTCTATTAGTGGTTGACGGTCCTAAACACTCATTACTGGGACTTCGATGGTTACAACCTTTAGGTATTGAAATTTCAGGGGTTAACAATGTATGTGACTCTTTTGACCCAAATGATTTATTGAAAGAATTTCCCGAAGTTTTCTCTAGCGCTCTGGGTAAATATACAGGCAGCCCCATTTCGTTTAATTTGGACCCAAATATTTCGCCCATCCGATTAAAGCCCCGCAGAATCCCCATTCCACTTTTGCCTAAAGTGGATGAACAATTGGACAAATTAATAGCTCAGGGCATTTTAGTTCCCACTGACCACGCTAAATGGGAAACTCCTATTGTAACGCCCGTTAAACCGGATGGCTCTATTAGAATTTGCGCAGATTATAAAGCCACGATTAATAAAGCACTACAGCATAATGCCTATCCAATCCCAGTAGTGCAACAACTCTTGCACACCTTAGGAAATGGGTCCATCTTCGCGAAGTTGGACCTGGCACAGGCATATCAACAGCTCACCGTAGATCAAGACACCTCTGAAGCCCAGACAATCGTAACTCATAGAGGTGCCTTTAAATGCACCCGGCTCCAGTTTGGAGTCTCTACCGCCCCAGGTATCTTTCAGGGTTTGATGGAACGCATTTTAAATAATATTCCTGGGGTCGTTCCATATTTCGACGACGTATTAATATCTGCCACATCCAAATCTGAGTTATGGGACAGAATCAGGCGCGTTTTAACCAAATTTAAAGAAACAGGACTCCATTTGAAAGCAGACAAATGTTCTTGGGCTGTGCCCAAAGTTGAATTCTTGGGGTTTACAATAGATCGTTTTGGGATTCACCCTACAAATGACAAAGTTGATGCCATAAGAAATGCCCCCACCCCTTCAGATAAGACAGACTTACAAGCATTCCTAGGACTCCTTAACTTTTATTCCGTCTTTCTTAAACAGAAAGCGACGGTGGCAGAACCACTTCATAACCTCCTAAAGAAAGACTCTGCCTGGACGTGGGGACCAAAAGAACAAGCCGCTTTCCAAGCAGTAAAAAATTTACTTTCCTCCAATAGTGTCCTAGTGCAATATAATGTAGCTATGCCCTTATCCCTAACCTGCGACGCTTCACCGTTCGGCATAGGAGCCGTCCTCAGCCATAACTTTCCGGACGGCACAGAAGCCCCAATAGCCTATTATTCTAAAACTCTTTCGGCAGCTGAAAGGAATTACTCCCAGCTCGACAAGGAGGCGTTAGCCCTTGTCGCTGGAGTTAAACGTTTTCATTATTACCTTTGTGGTCGGCCCTTTACGTTAATCACCGACCATAAACCGCTTTTAGGCATTTTGGCGGGAAACAAACAAACTCCCGCCTTTCTTTCTCCTCGCATGACTCGCTGGACTATTTTTCTAGCCGCTTACAATTATACATTAATCCACAGGGGGGGGAAAGACATAGGAAATGCTGATGCATTAAGCAGGTGCCCCCAAACAGAATTAGTCAATGATCCAGCCCCTGCCTCAAGCGTTTTATTAATTGAATCTAGTAAACAAACGTTATTAACAGCAACAGAAATAGCCAATCAGACACAAGCAGACCCAATTTTGAAATATATTAAACAATGGATACTAAAGGGATGGCCAATTGAACAACAACCGAACCAATTTCAACCCTTTAAGAATAGACAGTTTGAATTAAATGTGTTAAAAGATTGTATATTGTGGGGAGACAGGGTTGTTATTCCAAAAGCCTTACAGAAGCAAGCATTGCAGTTATTGCATATAGGTCACCCAGGAATAGTCAAAATGAAAACTATTGCCAGAAGTCATTTATGGTGGCCAGGGTTGGACAAGGACATAGAGTCATGGGTGGGTGGTTGTATACCCTGCCAGAGAACAAGACCCAACCCACCAAAAGTTACACCATCAGAGTGGCCAACACCAAGAGGGCCCTGGTCTAGAATACATATTGACTTTGCAGGACCAATCAGGGGCCAATCCTTTTTACTGGTTGTGGATGCATACTCCAAGTGGCTGGAAATTGAACTCATGGCATCCACAACTACTAGTGCAACTATAAAGGCATTAAGGAAAATGTTTGCCACACATGGTATTCCAGACATTTTGGTATCTGACAACGGGCCTCAGTTAACAGCCCGTCAAATGGAACTATTTCTTGCAGACCAGGGCATAAAACATGTGCTCACTCCACCTCATTTTGCCCAAGCTAATGGGCAAGCAGAACGAATGGTTAGAACCACAAAGGAAGCATTAAACGAAGCACCACTAGGAGATTGGCAACAACAAATTGATGAATTTTTAACCATTCAGCATATTACGCCGTCAGCGTCAACAAACAAAAGCCCGGCAGAACTTTTAATGGGCAGAAACCTTCGTTCTAAATTAGACAGAATTCACCCACATTACCAGAATGACCAAAAAGAAATAAAAATGCAAAGTGAAAGACAGTTTAACATCGGGGATTTAATTTATGCCAAAGACTATGATTCAAACGATAAATGGAAAGATGGCACAGTATTGGATAAAACAGGTTTAAAAACATACGTTGTAATATTAACAGATGGGCGCAGTTGGCATCGGCATGTCGACCAACTACGCAAAAGAATGAAGACTAACCCAGACATTTTACCTACTGTAGACAAACCAATAGAGGACTTACCAGAACCACCTCGAGACTCCAGCGATGGCTGCCTGTTGCCCCTGGCGGCCGGCGAAGATCAAAATGCATCATCGCAACCAGGCCCGTCAGAGACTAGCCTTAGCGGAGCAACGGAGCCAGCCGTCCAGGCAAGCAGCTCCCAGCAAAATGAACTGCGCAGGTCCCAGAGATCTGTGAAACCACCAATCCGCTTGCAGGACTATGTGACGTGGATTAACACGTAATCATGGTCTCAGCCGAAGAGGGAGGGGTGTTGTGTTTGTTTAAAAATATTCGCAGAAAATCTGCGATTGGTTAAGACGCGGCTATTCAGAAAATAGCCGCGAAAGTTAAATGTGTGTCAGTTGGTAAAAGCCCGCGTTAAAAAGAGTATAAAAGGGCAACGGGTTAGCCGTTGCCCTCATTCCGGCAATTCTACCGTTCCAGTGTTTGTATTCTCTCTTGCCATGAATAAACAAGTTTGATTTAAGACTACCGGAGTCCAGACTTTTCAGCTGCAGTGGGCTTTAGCACTATGAAGTGGTATATACCGTAAGTCTAAATGCTGTTGCTACTATTTGCCCACCTTTTGGTCATCCTGTTTCTCTGTGTAGGTAAGTAATTATCTCTGAAATATTGACACAACAAGTCATGATTTGTTTTGTATAAAATACATTTGTCTGGTAGAATTGTAAAAATCCTCTAAAGGTTTTCCTTTAAATGATTAAGCATCCGAGCAGCTAGGATCTTTAAATTGCTTAGAAAATCTGAAATACCTGCCCCAAAGAAATAAGCTATTATATTACTGCTTATTAAAGTGGATAATTTTAATTCATCCTAAAAATGAATCTGTACATTCTCTGCAAACATTTTCTAAAATAAACCCATTGTGGGTCAATATGGAATCATTCTGAATAGGAAAAGATTATTAAATTATATTAAGGGGTTATATCAATCATTCATAAAATAAAATAAAAATTGCATTAAAGAGCTTAACGTGATTTTGCAACGTTCTCTGTAGCTCAGGGATATTTAACCGTGGCAACTTTTAAAATTTGTGGACTTCAACTCCCAGAATTCCCCAGCCAGCTACCATAGGTCCTAAATTTATCACCGGTTTTAAATTTGCCAAGTTAGACACCCTGCTAGTGATATTTGGAACTGAAATTCTACTTTCTTTTATTTGTCCATGTCACATTTACAGGTTGACATTCGCACCGAAATAGAGAGAAAACATCGCAGCTGAGGAGAAGTTTGAGCTTCTGTTTCCACTATAAATCTCCACTTCAAATTGGGTCGGAACCTCCAGACTTTAAATCACAACGTAGCTTGGATATTTTGGTGCCGACGAATCTGGGATATCTTTTTCATTTCTGCTGCCTTCAACTGGGTAGAAATCCAGGCCCTGATGTGGAATTGAATCCCCATACACATTTTTAAAATTTACCATTTCAGGAAAATGAGCAAAAATGCTTTTTAAATTTTTGGGGTGGAGAGAAAAAATTGAATCGTTCCATCTACTATGTGCGCGCACATTTTTCTCCCAGTTTGCGATATGTGTCGAGGTGTGCTTGAAGGAGCATCTTCCAAGGTTCTAGATTTATTTATTGGCTTCTGCAAATGCCCAAACGAGGCATAGTTCCTGAGCCATCAAAAACCTTCCAGAGGGTGTCATTTCTAACAAGCTGGGCTTTGCCGAAGAAATTCTTTGTCCAAAAATGTTTCCTTTGTATTTTATTTCTGACATTTTCTTTCCACCCTAAGTGCAATTGTATACACAAGTAATAAAATGAAATTTCTCTTCAGCTTGTGAGTTCTTACTACACAATCCCCCCCCTTACTCTACAAATTTCCAACTTGAGCCTTAATTATTGCCTCTGCAAGAAAGTAATACAGGTATTTCTCATTTTAGTGTCCACATTGTTTAGCAACTGTCTCGTATAGTGTTGTGGTTAGCTCTGGCCCAGCTCCTGCCCCAAGGAATGTGCAGGTGGATGTGGGGGAAACATCCACATGACGCAGGCCTGTTTTGCTCCCGATGGAATCTGCCGATGAAGCCTCCTCTGACCAAGGAAGCGTGAGTGACAGGGAAGAGGGGAGTTTGGCAGATAGCCCAGGAGGAGATCAATCATCTGTATCATCCCTGGATTCTGAACAAGAATTAATGACACATCCACGCACGCGTAGAGTGATGCATAGGAGACAACAACTGAAGGATTATTACAAGAGAAAATGAGGCCACCTGTGGTTGGGTGGGGCTGCTGTAATTAGTGCTACAGATAAAAAGAACAGCGTGCTGGTTTAGCCTTGTGGCAGTTTATCTGATTCATTGTTTTGTCAAGTGGTTTTTGTGCTGTTCAAGATTGTGTGTGGACTCTCTGGACTTTAGAATTGGACTCAATTTCCCAGTTATTGGGTGAGCAATTGGATTGCATTTAACCTGTGCCTTGTGTGTTCCAGAAAATCCCTTTGACATTTAAAAAGGGAGCTGTTTCTGTTTTTCTGTTTATAAAAACTTTTGGGTTTTCCTTTTATCGTGTGGTGTGTGTCTTCCTGGACTAATTACCCTGTAATTACAGGTGGTTGAAACACGCCGGCAGAACATATAGCAACCATTTATATATATACGGTGGTGCTGATTAAGTAAGTTTACAAGTAATTCTGCTATTTACAGTTGCTGGCCTGCAAAGCAAAGGTGAAATCAGATCAGAAGCATTTGATCACTTAATCATTTAGTGTCACTTGTCCAAATAAACAGACAGGAAATATGATTAGATGAGTTAAACTTAGATGAGTTTATTTATTTATTATTATTATTTATTAATTGGATTTGTATGCCGCCCTTCTCTGAGGACTCGGGGAGGCTCACATCATATCAGAACAACAGAGCAATAAAACACAACTTTATTGTAAGGCTATATTAACAGAATTTTGCAAGTTTGAAGGAACAAATTTCCTGATGCCACTTTTAATTGTAGCGCAGATCCTTCCTAAGTTTCTTCCTCTAACCATTAAGATCTGAAGGCTCCTCCGTTTCTTATCTATCATCTCTAGGTAGTAGCTTCTTTGTCCCTCATACCACAAGGTCATCCACACCTTCCATTACATCTAGCAATAGCTTCCTTTAATGACCAAGTTTTTGATCCCAATGCTAAAAAAGGACTATCTCCAAAGCACCTGAGGGCAGGACAAGACGCAACGGGTGGAAACTAAACAAGGGGAGAAGTGACTTAGAACTAAGGAGAAATTTCCTGACAGTTAGAACGATGAATCAGTGAAACAGATTGCTTCCAGAAGTCGTGAATTGTACAATGCTGGAATTTTTGTTGTTAACATCATCATCATCATCATTATATTTTATTCATTAAAAACAGTAATACGCAGCAAACAAGATTGATATGCTGGATTGTGTATCACAATATCACAAGTCGAACACTTCCCAAGCGTCTAGGACTGTGTGATGTATTTTCATATGATGCGCACCGATCCATTGTTGTTGTTGTTGTTATTATTATTATTATTATTATTTGTTGTTATTGTTACTACTACTACTACTATTGATATTACTATTATTATTATCTCTATTCTTCCATGGATTCTTTGACTCTTTGGAACAATGAAATTGGTGTGTGTGTGTGAGAACTATGGTACTCTCTTGCTAGCTTGTTTTTTTGCAGACCTCTCAAAACCCAACTTGGTAACCTTGTCAGTGCTAGAAGAGAGTGGAACTTAGGAGAGGAGGAGGAGGAGGGCTGCCCACTGCCAAGGGTTGCAGTCAAATTGGCATCCCTGAAATCATAACCCGCCCCCTCCTCAATCTGGGCCCGGTGGGGAGGGGCGGGCTCTTCCTGAGCTCCACCCCCTATCCCCTCCTCTCCGGACTACATTTCCCAGGGTGCTCGGCAGACGGGGCGGGGCCTGAGGCTGAGTCCCAGCTGGCGGGCCCCGAGCAGGAAGCTGCCCTGGAGCTCCTGGCGTGGAGAGGCTGCTCGACATGCCTCTGCTGGTGGACGGCGGGCGGCGGCTTGACTCGACTCGGCCCCTCCGGGAGCTGCTGCGGGCCTTCCCGGAGCTGGAGGTGAGGGGGAGGCAGGGGGCGGAGCTTCCTGCGCACAGGTGAGGCCAGGCTGAGGGGGGGGCGTTCAGGTGCGCCGTCCACCTTGAAGTGCCTCTTCCCCGGCTGGGCTGGAAAAACTGGGAGGGGGGGAGGTCGGCTTCTTCTGGTGCAGGGGTAGGCAAAATTGGCTCTTTTATGACATGTGGACTCCAACTCCCAGAATTCCTGAGCTAGCATGATTGACTCAGGAATTCTGGGAGTTGAAGTCCACAAGTCATAGAAGAGCCAACTACTCCGGTGCAAAGCCTGGGCATCCCCCTTGCACCTTGGTGGGGAGGTGGCAGGTCTTTTCTAGTCCAGGGCAGGGGTCTCCAATCCTTTGGGCCTCAGGAACCACCAAGGTCGTAATTTTAATAACAACAGAGTCGGAAGGGACCTTGGAAGTCTTCTAGTCCAACCCCCTGCTTAGGCAGGAAATGGTACACTATTTCAGATAAATGATTAACCAATCTCTTCTCAAAAACTTCCAGTGTTGGAGCATTCACAACCTCTGGAGGCAAGTTGTTCCACAGATTAATTGTTCTAATTGTCAGGAAATTTCTCCTTAGTTCTAAGCTGCTTCTCACCTTGTTTAGTTTCCACCCATTGCTTCTTCTGCTACCCTCAGGTGCTTTGCAGAATAGGTTGACTCCTTCTTTGTGGCAACCCCTGAGATACTGGAACACTGCTATCATGTCTCCCCTGCTCCTTTTTATTAAACTAGCCATGCCCAGTTCCTGCAAACGTTCTTCATATGTTTTAGCCTCAAGTCCCCTTATCATCTTTGTCTCTCTTCTCTGCACTTTTTCTAGAGTCTCAACGTCCTTTTTGCATCGTGGCGACCAAAACTGAACACAGTATTCCAAGTGTGGCCTTAGCAAGGCCTTATAAAGTGATATGAAAGTGGTCCTGTGTACCCTAATTCATAATTTTAAGTCCTGCAGGCAGTGTTCCCTCTAATTTTTTTGGAGGGTGGGCGGAAAAGTATAGTGTCTGAGCGGCAGTCCCTTCGGGACTGGGCGGCACAGAAATAATAAATAAACAAACAAACAAACAAACAAACAAATAAAAAACCCACCCTGTTTTGCCTCAGAGAATTTCAAAATAATATACTGTACTGTGTGTCTATAACAGTGAGCTCATAATAGGGCAACTCTATCAATATCAAAATGCCACTTAAATAGTTGAGCTAGTTTCAAACTAGATTTTGATTTTCTTTCTCTCTTCCTTACTCCCATTCCTTTTCTTTCTCTTTTCCTTCCTCTCTTTTTTCTATCTGTTTCTCTCTCTTCCTCTCTCTCTCCTTCCCTCTCACTCTTTCCCTCTCAGCTTCTGGGCAGGTTTGGAAAACTCTGAGTTGATGATGATTTTTAAGTGAGCGATTGCTCACTGCTCAGCTTAGAGGGAACTATGCCTGCAGGTCCCTCTCCTCCCCTTTCCCTCCTCTGCTCTTCCTGTACTGGATTAATTAATTAATTAATTAATTAATTATAATAATAATAATAATAATAATAATAATAATAATAATTATTATTATTATTATTATTATTTGGATTTGGATTTGTATGCCGCCCCTCTCCGTAGATTCGGGGCGGCTAACAACAGTGATAAAAACAGCATGTGACAATCCAATAATAAAACAACTAAAAACCCTTATTATAAAACCAAACATACACACAGACATACCATGCATAACTTGTAATGGCCTAGGGGGAAGGAATATCTCAACTCCCCCATGCCTGGAGGTATAAATGAGTCTTGAGTAGTTTATGAAAGACAGGAAGGGTGGGGGCAATTCTAATCTCTGGGGGGAGTTGGTTCCAGAGGGCCGGGGCTGGTACAGTTGAAGGAATTCCCAGTTTATGTGAAGCTTTGCTTGGTTTCCAGGTCTTGGAAGAGGTCTTAGCTATGTTTCTTTGGAGGCCCAGATCAGAGAACTTTCGATAGAATAGAATAGAATAGAATTTTATTGGCCAAGGGTGATTGGACACACAAGGAATTTGTCTTGGTGCCTATGCTCTCAGCGTACATAAAATAAAATATACATTTGTCAAGAATCATGTGGTACGACACTTAATGATTGTCAATAAGCAATGAAGAAGCAATATTAATAAAAATCTTAGGATACAAGCAACAAGTTACAGTCATACAGTCAACATGGGAGGAAATGGGTGAAAGGAATGATGAGAAAAACTAGTAGAATAGAAGTGCAGATTTAGTAGAAAGTCTGACAGTGTTGAGGGAATTATTTGTTTAGTAGAGTGATGGCGTTCGGGAAAAAACTGTTCTTGTGTCTAGTTGTCTTGGTGTGCAGTGCTCTGTAGCGACGTTTTGAGGGTAGGGGTTGAAACAGTTTATGTCCAGGATGTGAGGGCTGTTTTGCTGAAAGTTGTGTTGTCTGTGACCCCCAAAGACTTGTACAAAAACTCTTCTTCCTCAATCAGGAGCAAGCCAAACAGTTCCGCAGCCAACCTGCTCAAGCGATAGGACCAAAAGGACTTCTCTATATCCAGCAAAGAGAATTTGCAGCCACCACATCCAAAGATGGTAGGTGGACCTACAGAGGGTATAAACTTTTCAACTCAAGAAAAGACAGCCAAGATCTTACCTGGTGTTTCCCTGCTTTCTGCACAGGTTCTGTTTCCATCCTTGGTTCAGACGATGCCACCACGTGTCATTTTGTGGTCTTGAGACATACAGGTACTGAACTAACTGATTTGGTTCTCATGCATAGAAACATAGAAGACTGACGGCAGAAAAAGACCTCATGGTCCATCTAGTCTGCCCTTATACTATTTCCTGTATTTTATCTTACAATGGATATCTGTTTATCCCAGGCATGTTTAAATTCAGTTACTGTGGATTTACCAACCACGTCTGCTGGAAGTTTGTTCCAAGGATCTACTACTCTTTCAGTAAAATAATATTTTCTCGTGTTGCCTTTGATCTTTCCCCCAACTAACTTCAGATTGTGTCCCCTTGTTCTTGTGTTTACTTTCCTATTAAAAACATTTCCCTCCTGAACCTTATTTAACCTTTTAACGTATTTAAATGTTTTGATCATGTCCCCCTTTTTCCTTCTGTCCTCCAGACTATACAGATTGAGTTCATTAAGTCTTTCCTGATACGTTTTATACTTAAGACCTTCCACCATTCTTGTAGCCCGTCTTCTCTGTAGCCTTGCCTTCTCTTTCTGCTCAAGATCCCCATGGACAATTGGGGGGCCACTGTGTGACACAGAATGTTGGACTCGATGGGCTTTGGCCTGATTCAGCAGGGCTCTTCTTAGGTTCTTATGCTCTTATGAATTTGAACTGACAAAGTTTTGGAACACAATACACCAGACCTCATGATTGTGAAAAAGAAAAAAAAAGTGTGGATGAGGATGAAAATGATAATGATGATAATCATTATTATTATTACTTTTTAGGGAGTGGAGCAATTTGCCTAACTCACTGTGATGGATCAGATACCGAAACAGAAGTTCTACTGATTGTAAATGCAGTAAAAGTACTTTCTCTAAGCACCGATTGTGGAAGGTAAGGGTTTTTTTGGGTATATATATATATATATATATATATATATATATATATATATATATATATATATATATATATATTATTTTTCTCCACCTTAAGATAAACCATATGGAAATAACAGAACACAATACCAATATCCAACCGTATACATATGCCAAATTTCCATATCATTAATGTGCTGTAAGGAGTTTCTTTACTTTCTACCCCCCCAACCCCCCTATAACTCCATCTCTCCAACATTATAAATAGTATAAACTTTAAAAACAAAAACAAAGAAAGAAAAAGAGACAAAACCCATTACACGTAATCATGTAATATAATTATATAATTATAATATTATATCATGTATTATATAATTCTCTGCCTTATAAGGCAAAGGTTGCAGGTTCAAGTCCCAGTGGGTATGGTTAGCTGATGAAGCCAAAATAAGGCCGAAATAGATCTATAGAAATATTTTATATATATATATATATGTTTTCTTAGATTTTCACAGGTATATGTATGTAGATTGTTCTGAGTTTTGGTTCTGCCCCGTGTAATATTTTGAGTGTCTATGCGACGTTTCGGTGAAATCACATTCACCATCATCAGGCTGAAGTTGTAAGCTTCGTATATATTTACATATTTTTGCTGATAAGTGAAAAGGAAGGAAGCCTAGTATAGATCTCTTTCGACCTTGTTATGGTCTCATCAGCCAGACATACCCTTACTGGGATTTGAACCTGTGGCGTGTTGCATGCAAGGCAAGATATTAACCTCTGTGCTAATGGCTCGCCTCCAAATCAACTTTTACTGTATATACACATGTTTGTTTTGTATGTTGAATTTTTTTTTTTTTAAACTGGAAAATTGCAATAAAAATTATTTATTAAAAAAAGAAAAGAAAATTGAACGAACGTTTCTGGATTTTGTGCCTGCTAGGTTGGAGTTGCACCTGGTCGGAGGGTTTTGTGATGACAGGCGCTTGTCCCAGCGTCTTACCAGCCAGCTGTTAAGTACGTTTTGTGTTTTTGGTTTTGCTGGGGTCTTCATAAAAAATTGAGGTTCTCCTTGAAGTGGAATAAAGTTGGCCAGGTGCATGAGCTGGGGAAAATGTTGTGGGCGCCAGAGCACCCCTAAAACAAATTTCTGCTTTAGGGAAAGGGCTTACATCAGGAGTCCCCAAACCTAGCAACTTTAAGACTTGTGGACTTCAAGTCCCAGAATTCTCCAGCCAGCATAGCTCCAGAGCTGGTCAGAATCTGCTGAATCCCACCTCTGCTACAGAATATAGGATGCCTTAAGTAGGAAGATATAATGCTGGACTGTTAGTTTTGGGTCACCAATTCCTCAGGGTAATTTTCTTGCAACGGTTTGGTTGACTGTGTCTTCCATTAAGCTAGAAACTTCATCTCCTACAGTTTCAGAAATGGACCATTGGCAGTGGACATAAGGGGGCAGAAACTGTGAGAAACTCTGGTGTCTTGATAAGTCTGGAAACAGAGCGGATGGTTGAAATATTTGGATAATACAATTATTTTTCAACACGTAGTTAATCTGTATTTCTTTCCTCGGTTCATGAGTTTCATAGTCTTTCCCTTTTGTGTTCTTAGGAGCGTTTGACCGCTTGTTAGATCATGTTTATTTGATGACGTTCTGTGTTACAGGTAATTATATATGTCTTTGTCTTTATTGTATTGTTCGAACCAGTTTATAATGCAACCCACTTCCTTATGTTTTGAATTTTGGCCATCAATTTTACAATCTTGGTGTCAGCAGAAAATCTGTAAAACATTGGCGGAGTTTTATAAAAACGTGACTTATTTTAACCTTGATCAAATAAACAAACATTACATTCCTTCCTTCCTTTTACTTATGAAGGTCTTAATCATTCATTCATTCATTCATTCAAAGGTTATTGTTGGATTTGATCTCTGTTCAATTTTTCTTTCTCCCATTGCAAGGGAAAGCTATTTTCTTAACAAGGAATATGTCAGGAGCCAATGGAAGGAATCAGTCTTAAAAGCTAATTTTCCTCACCTCCTGCCCCAAATTTTTGAATATGGCCCCCAGACCCTTAAAAATTCTTGCAATAGAGCCTTCTCTGTGGCGGCCCCGGCCCTTTGGAACCAACTCCCCCCCAGAGATTAGAATTGCCCCCACCCTCCTCACCTTTCGTAAGCTTCTTAAAACCCACCTCTGCCGTCAGGCATGGGGGAACTGAGATATTCTTTCCCCCTAGGCCTTTACAATTTACGCATGGTATGTCTGTATGTATATTTGATTTTTATAATAAGGTTTTTTTTAGTTATTTTAGTATTGGATTGGATTGTTACATGTTGTTTTTATCATTGTTGTTAGCCCCCCCCCCCCCCCGAATCTACGGAGAGGGGCGGCATACAAATCCAATAAATAAATAAAATAAAATAAATATAGAATGGCAGAAGGGAAAAATGAAAGAATGTATGGAGAGGAGTTGTGCTTGTTGTATTTAATTGACTTAATATATGTTATATTTAAATATAATCAAGCTTAGGGTGGCTGGCTTAACTAAATATCTTTATCTTGGTTCTGTCTTCTCCAATTGTGAGTATATTTCTCTGTCAAATCTAAAATATAGCCCCCAGCCTGAAAAAACATTGTGCACCCCAATCTGAAGTGACTTAGCTGTGCCACTACATGCTTTCCAGTTTATTGCTTTTTTAAAAAATAAAGTGAATTTTTTTCTCATTACAGAACTGAACGATCGTCAAGAAAATGGCAGGCATTTGCCGTATATTTATGGAATCGGTGAGTTTAAGGTTTAAAAACTGTGGTTTAAAATTGTGGGACTGGGTATTGCCACCTTAAAATTATCATTTTTTAAAACTGGCTGATTAAGGTACCAATACATGGAAATAAAAGATGCACGTTTTGTTCAACACTTAAAGAGAGATAGTTTGAAAAGATTTTCCTGCTAATCAAATTGCTCTGTCCTTTGACTTAATGCTTAATGAGTGTTGTGGTTAGCTCTGGCCCAGCTCCTGCCCCAAGGAATGTGCAGGTGGATGTAGGGGAAACATCCACATGCCGCAGGCCTGTTTTGCTCCCGATGGAATCTGCCGATGAAGCCTCCTCTGACCAAGGAAGCGTGAGTGACAGGGAAGAGGGGAGTTTGGCAGACAGCCCAGGAGGAGATCAATCATCTGTATCATCCTTGGATTCTGAACACGAATTAATGACACATCCATGGGGAAAAGGAATCCTCAATCTGAGTATTGCATTGGTAGTTTTGTGTTAGCAAAAACTTCAGAAGAGAAGGATTTAGGGGTAGTGATTTCTGACAGTCTCAAATGGGTGAACAGTGTGGTCGGGCAGTAGAAAAAGCAAGTAGGATGCTTGGCTGCATGGCTAGAGGTATAACAAGCAGGAAGAGGGAGATTGTGATCCCCTTATATAGAGCGCTGGTGAGACCACATTTGGAATACTTTGTTCAATTCTGGAGACCTCACCTACAAAAAGATATTGACAAAATTGAACGGGTCCAAAGACGGGCTACAAGAATGGTGGAAGGTCTTAAGCATAAAACGTATCAGGAAAGACTTCATGAACTCAATCTGTATAGTCTGGAGGACAGAAGGAAAAGGGGGGACATGATCGAAACATTTAAATATGTTAAAGGGTTAAATAAGGTTCAGGAGGGAAGTGTTTTTAATAGGAAAGTGAACACAAGAACAAAGGGACACAATCTGAAGTTAGTTGGGGGGGAAATCAAAAGCAACGTGAGGAAATATTATTTCACTGAAAGAGTAGTAGATCCTTGGAACAAACTTCCAGCAGACGTGGTTGGTAAATCCACAGTAACTGAATTTAAACATGCCTGGGATAAACATATATCCATCCTAAGATAAAACAAATAGTATAAGGGATGGACCATGAGGTCTTTTTCTGCCGTCAGTCTTCTATGTTTCTATGTTTCTATCCACGCACGCGTAGAGTGATGCATAGGAGACAACAACTGAAGGATTATTACAAAAGAAAATGAGGCCACCTGTGGTTGGGTGGCGCTGCTGTAATTAGTGCTACAGATGAAAAGAACAGCGTGCTGGTTTAGCCTTGTGGCAGTTTATCTGATTCATTGTTTCGTCAAGATCATGGTTTTTGTGCTGTTCAAGATTGTGTGAGGACTCTCTGGACTTTAGAATTGGACTCAATTTCCCAGTTATTGGGTGAGAAATTGGATTGCACTTAACCTGTGCCTTGTGTGTACCAGAAAATCCCTCTGACATTTAAAAAGGGAGCTGTTTCTGTTTTTCTGTTTATAAAAACTTTTGGGTTTTCCTTTTATCGTGTGGTGTGTGTCTTCCTGGACTAATTACCCTGTAATTACGGGCGGTTGAAACACGCCGGCAGAACAATGAGAATTTCATAATTCCTTCAGCAGGAACATATTTTCTTATCGTGTGTCTCCTTTCCTTTCAGCTGCGAATGTTAAAACCGGTGAGATTTTCCACGCCACTTTTCCAGACCGAGGACCTGATGAAGATATGCGGTCTGCCAGGGTCTTAACAGGAGCAAAGGTTAGCAACACTTGTGCAAAAGATTGAGAAAGGGAACCACACTTCAGGCAAAAAAAGTCCTCTGACAATCCAAAAGGTGAAACATAGAAGAGAATGTATGTAGCTCGGAGATGAATTATGGAGTCCTTGATATTCTCTAAGCCTGGTTGTTTCTTTGTAGACATGCATTACCCAACTGGATATCATCAGTGTGGGAAAGTGTGGCATTTGCTGTCTATTTATATTAAGAAATTTGATATAGATAGATACTGTAGGTAGGTGGGTAGGTAGGTCGATGGATGGATGAGTGGAGATGAGATAGCAATGAGATAGAGCGGGAGGGAGGGGGAGAGAGAGAAAGGGATAGATGGTAGATAGGTAGATAGATTAGATAGATTAGATTAGATGATTAGATGAGAGAGAGAGAGAGAGAGAGAGAGGGGAGCTGGATTGTGGGGGCAATAGTTTAGCTCTGTTAAAAAAGTGCTATTGTTAACATGTTGTAAGCCGCCCTGAGTCTAAGGAGAAGGGCGGCATAAAAATCGAATGAATGAATGAATGAATGAATGAATGAATGGATAGATAGATAGATAGATAGATAGATAGATGATAGATAGATAGATAGATAGATAGATGAATAGAGATGAGATATAGATTGATTGATTGATCGATAGATACATAGATACATAGACAGATATAGATATAGGTAGGTAGGTAGGTAGGTAGATAGATAGATAGATAGATAGATGAATAGAGATGAGATATACATCGATAGATAGATACAGTACATAGATACATAGACAGATATAGATATAGGTAGGTAGGTAGGTAGATAGATAGATAGATAGATAGATGAATAGAGATGAGATATAGATTGATTGATTGATCGATAGATACATAGATACATAGACAGATATAGATATAGGTAGGTAGGTAGGTAGGTAGGTAGGTAGATAGATAGATAGATAGATAGATAGATAGATAGATAGATGAATAGAGATGAGATATAGATTGATTGATTGATTGATCGATAGATACATAGATACATAGACAGATATAGATATAGATATAGATATAGGTAGGTAGGTAGATAGATAGATAGATAGATAGATAGATAGATAGATGAGATAGACATAATAACAACAACAATAATAATAATACCATGATCTTTTGAGACTGAAGGATGCCAATGCAGCAGCAGCAGCAGCAGTAATAATAATAATAATAATAATAATAATAATAATAATGAGAGATAGATAGATATAGATAGTTGACAGATGATCGTTAGATAGAGATGGATAGATGTTACATTGTTGGTGTGTGGTGTCCTCCTGGGGGAAAAACCAATGGAAGAGTCAGAGCAGGGAACCTAAATGAAGATAAATGAGAATCGGAGAAAGACATAAACAGCATTATCACGGGGCCAGGGGTTAAACGCTTCTGGCTCTGCTGAGTAACCAGGCTTTGTTTTGCACTTGCTCCCGTCTCGCCTGCCGTAACCTGCTGGAGCTGTGCTCTCTCTTGCCAGATGATCGGCATTTATGACTCCAAGAAGGAGCAACTTTGCATTGGGCCTTACTACTGGATGCCTTTCCCCCACGTGGATTTCTGGTTGGAGCAGAGCAACCAGAGCATCTTGCAGGTAGGTGGAGTTGGCCAACCACCCCGGGGACCCCCAGTTGGAGAAAGCTCGGCTGAATGATTGCCGAGTTCATGCATTATCTTTGGGACCGTCTTCTGCCTCATGTATCCAGGGGTGGGCTGCTTGCTGCCCGGACGGGGGGGGACGACGACGCAGTGGGGTAGCGAAAATGGAGCTCCACCCCAGAGTACTCAATTTGCACAGAAAGATGTTGAAAGAAAATGCAGGGCGTTCTGCATAAGCTGCGGCCACAGTGTGGTAGTAAAAAGGGCGGCATAGAAATATAATTATTATTATTATTATTATTAATAATAATAATAATAATAATGAAAGAGAAATTATTAAAAAAAAATATGATTGTGCAGAAATGGACAGACTAACCCAAAAACTCGAAAACAAAGAAGACTGAAAATATTATGAAATTTGGAATACATTTTATGAATGGGTAGAAACAAGGAAAAAAGACAAAAAATTAAAACTAAAATAAGAAGATACATTAGAATAACAATCATAGTGAATAAACACTATGTTCTGAAAACCATCAAATGATTTGATATTAAGTTCAATCCAAACTGACCTTAGAGTGTATGACAGAACAAAACTCTCACACTAATACTTAAAAGAAATTTGGAACTGTTACAAAACAGTTCAAAGGGGGGGGGGAACGGGCCAATGAAGGGCAGTATTGTATAAAGTATTTGTATAGAAAGTTTAGAATTTAAGCTGAATGAGGACATAACGATGTTTACGCTTTGAAATGACATGAAATACTTGTACAAAATAATTAAGAAGTTAAGCACAATGATTATATAAGTATGATTGTTTTGAAATAGCGATGTAAAACAATATATACTTGCTCTTCATTTTTAACCTTTGTAATATAAAAACTATTTAAAAATAATAATAATAATAATAATAATAAATGTTTAGCCACAATATGATCCTTTTTTTTTTTGTATCTTTGCAGAATCTCTCCACATCGCCTCTGGCTGAGCCCCCCCATTTTGTATCACACATCAGAGCCACCCTGCTTTATCTACAAGAGCATCCGTTCCCCGATAAATCTCTCTTCCCTACTCAAAAACCTCGCCTCTACGAAAAAAACGCCGAGGGCTTATGGGAGAGAGTCTCTGGTCAGATCTAACCCAAAGCAGAGAAGCCAGGGGCGGCTCTGGAAGTGAAAGTCAAGAAAGTCGTCTGAAACCCTACGTAGGTCATTCACCCGGTGAGCCCCCCCCCCCAAAAGACATCTGGGAAAACCCGCCGGTTGCATTTGTGGGACAATCTGACTGTTCCTCAAATATCTTGCGTTTCAGCCGACTCAGTACAAAAATTAGATAACCTTTTCACGTGTTGGGCCCAAAGTTCTCGAGAACATAAAAATTGGCCCTCAGTATTGTTTGCAAAGAAGGAGGTGGGAGCCTCCCGTCCTGGCTCCGTCAAGTTTTCTGACTTCAGTCGTTTCTTCAAGACCAGCGTCTTACGCCGAGTCTCCATGGCTGCTTGCTTCATTGGAGCTGTTGTCCTTGATAAAATTATCAACACAGAACCTTCTCGTATTGCAATGAAAAGTTCTGGTCCCTGTTTTAGAATACGGCATGGTCCGTTTCAAGGATGAAACCTGTTCCAGTGAGATTGTTCCATGATGAGATGTTTCTGGTAGGGTTAGAACATGATCTTGTGACACCCGATGTTTCGTTGAGGACCTTCTTGACCAAGACGATTTTGCTCTTCTCTGGAATTATCTCAAGAGGCGTCGAGGGAGCTTTCAAATGAATCCAGAACTTCTCTGTTCTACCTGCTTCATCGGAGCTCTGTCCTTGATAAAATTATCAGCTGGAGAGGCACCGAACCGTCTCGTGTTGCAACGAAGAGTTCCCGTCCCGTCCATTTCAAGGTCCACCCTGTTCGAGTGAGGTTGGAATGACCAATACAAGGATGCTTCTGGTAGAGTTAGAACATGATTTTGTGACACCTGTTTGAGTGAGGACCTTCTGACCGAAACGATTTTGCCCTTCTCTGGAATTATCTCAGAGGCTTCGTGGGAGCTTTCAAATGAAACTAGATGACATTTCTCCAAGCTAAGGATAGGTCTTTGTGTCGAGGCCTCCGAGCAGTAACTGAAGAATGTTGACCACGACATTCTTCTTGGACTGGGGACCAAATGTATGCAGGGTAGGGACTTGCCTACATACCTATCCTCTGATGGGGACCCTGGATTCTTGTGCAGCTCAACACGGGGTGATTCTCTTCCATTCCTTTTTAAAGTTGATTTTTTTTTTCTACAATAAATCTCCGTACCTAGTCATAATTCCTGCAAGAAAAACCACGTGGCTTCCAGATACTACTTTCACGGCACACGTTTGTATGGGCAAGATTCAGATTTTTGATTTCGGCTTTATTTGTGTGTGTGTGTGTGCTGTTATTTTTCTCCCCTGTTCAGCTTCCCCCAAAAATGAAATCAGTAGTATTTGGTCTGGATCTCACCATCATTATGTCTTTCCTCACCGGAGGTGGGATGTTTATTGAACCAGATCCATCAAACCATTGAATGTAGCCAAAATAAAATGTCGATTAAAAGCAGTCACAGCTGAAATCTTCTCCATTGGTCATATCCTGGGCCTCAATTCTAAGGAAGGATCCAACAATTTTAATAAATGTATCATTTCTGTTAGCTAAACCCAAACGTTTTTCAACAAACTCTGTATGTTAGGAAACTTTAAAACCATTTATTTATTCATTCATTCATTCATTCATTCATCCAATACACAAATACATAGGAAGAAAAATAGACATGTAGTAATATATATAAGGGTAAAAGTGAACTTAGAGGAGAGGATATATGAAAGAAAGAGAATATATATGATATATGAGATAAAGAAAAGGCAATTGGACAGGGGACGAAAGGCACACTAGTGCACTTATTTACGCCCCTTACTGGCCTCTTAGGAACCTGGAGAGGTCAATCGTGGAGAGTCTAAGGGAGAAGTGTTGGGGGTTAGGAGGTTGACACAATTGAGTCCGGCAATGAGTTCCACGCTTCGATAACTCGATTGTTGAAATCATATTTTTTACAGTCAAGTTTGGAGTGGTCCGTATTCAGTTTGAAGCTGTTGCGTGCTCTTGTGTTGTTGCGGTTGAAGCTGAAGTAGTCATTGACCGGTAGGACGTTGCAGCATATGATCTTGTGGGCTATGATTTAATCTGGTTTTCTGTTTCTGGTTTTTATATGTGTCCGAAGTAGGTACATTTTATCAGAATAAATAATAAAATTTTATTTACGGTCAAAAGACCATCAATATAATATTAATAATAATTAAAAGGAAAAAGAACAGGAAACAGGACTTTTGGCTGAGCAACCAAGATTGACCCATTGTAACTATACAAGAGAGGTACATATTTCGCTATAGAGTTGGAAGGGACCCTAGAGGTCTTCTAGTCCAACCCTCTGTTTAAGCAGCAAACCTTACACCACAAACCTTACACTTACACCAACATCATCTTAAAAACTTCCAGTGTTGGAGCATTCACAACTTCTGGAGGCAAGCTGTTCCACAGATTAATTGTTCTAACTGTCAGGAAAGTTCTCCTTAATTCTAAGTTGCTTCTCTCCTTGTTTAATTTCCACCCAATGTTTCTTGTTCTATCTTCAGGTGCTTTGGAGAATAGATTGACTCCCTCTTCTTTGTGGCAGCCCCTGAGATATTGGAAGACTGCTATCATATCTCCCCTGGTCCTTCTTTTCATCAGATATACCCAGTTCCTGCAACTGTTTTTGTATGTTCTATCCTCTAGTCCCCTAATCATCTCTGCACTCTTTCTAGAGTCTCCACCCTTCCTTCCTTCCTTCCTTCCTTCCTTCCTTCCGTCCTTCCTTCCTTCCTTCCTTCCTTCCTCCTTTCCTCCCTCCCTGTTCTACAATTTCTAGGCAAGACTGAACCCCACTCTGGTGTTTGTGTATGTGCCAGACCAAAAAAAGGTAATGAAGTACCCTTTTGAATTAAATAATTAACGTTTTCTAATGTGTATATTCCCTGCTTCCCATCGGTTTTGCTGGCTGGTTCTTTTAAACCATCACAAACTCAGATACAACAAGTTGAAGAACCTTTATTGAAGCATTTAGGAAGTATCTAAATTATGACTGTATTCCAGCAAAACTGCCAGCTTGATATAAAACATTAAAATTTATATTAACAATTATAACTTTAACCTTTCCCCATCTCGTGAACCCAAGTTAATATAAATCATTGCACTAAATAAACAGTCAAAAGGAAGACAGGAATTAAATTTGTACTTTAGAAAAATCAACCCTTAATAGTTGGGAGTTAACTGTACATTTAACCAGTGATAATCCTCAATCAAGAAAGAACAAACTATTGTTAACCTTTTACAAACATTTTGGTCATTAAAGCCCGTTGTTGCAGTACCCATGGAAGAGCTTCAATCAGTCAAGAAACTGGTTACTCTAGAGTAAACTAATTCTGACGATCATGGCCTCTCAACCTCCATAAATAATAATAAGCAAAACTTGAACTCTTAATGCCCACTTGAGTGCAAAGGATAACAGATCCTCGAGTAAATTATTAGATGAGAAAATTGCATAAGTAATGTGAATCATGTCTGGATATTTGGATTTTAAAGCAGAAAAAAAAAACACACCTCCCATTTCCAAATTAGTAATTTCTACAATTATGACCACATGGGACTTTCCTGTGTTTTTTGGTGGGGGTCAAGGGAACAGGATTTTTTTCTTTCTGTTTAGGATGCCTTACAATCTCAACATTGGATTATAATAACCATCACCGCCACCAAAAGAAATCATTTTGTAAATGCCACTCCTTAATTTTTATTATCTGTGTTAGAATAGAATCCATGTCTTCAATTGCTGGCAATGAAATCCCTTCGCTTACGCTAGTTTGATTCATTAACCTAGTTAATGAATTAACCTAGTTAACCTAGTTAATGAATAAAGTTAAAAGAGTTTCTTTAACTCTTATTTTAAATTCCATGGTGCTTCCCCCAGCTGTTGCCCTCTCGGGATGTTGAATTTAAATTTCCCCAAATTCTTGGTTTCTGGGTGGAAACTGGTCCAATGTGCCCGGATAGCAGAAGATTGATGAAAAACCTGCTTTGGAGAAACATTGCTTAAAAAAAAGAATTGGTTGTTTGTGTGAAATAAAACCAGTGGGGGTGAATAGGGGAAAATATATCAACTGCAGCCAAGTTTCTTAGGGCAGTGTTTCCCAACCTTGGCAACTTGAAGATATCTGGACTTCAACTCCCAGAATTCCCCAGCCAGCGAATGCCAAGGTTGGGAAGCACTGTCTTAGGGAACTAAGTTGCTTTGTTTAAATGTCACAGGGGGGGGGAAAGGGGCATAATTAATAATCGAGATGTGGAATCAATGCTTGACTATCCACTCTCGACTTTAAAAAACAGATCAATGTGTGCATTCCTTTCCTGTAGTGCAGTACTGTATAATAAGCTAAATTTCTCTGAATATTTACAATATTTAACAAATGCAACCAACCCAGGAGAAACGCTAAAAAACAGCAAGGGAAGGGGAGAGAAACACACCGAAAGGCCACTGCTTTCTCGGGCCTCTTTCTTGCTATCTGCCCAAAAGTAGCCTTGAGCAATTCAGGTAGATGTCCCTGCAACGCAAACCTTTCCAACTAGGTTTTGTTCTGTGCAATGATATTTTTCCAACCCCAACTACTTTTTTAATTCGGCTCTGGCAAGGAACATCTAAAGCTACCCGAGCCAACTCTTCGGAGATGCAAAATCTTGTTCTCCCTGTCTTCCCTTCAAGCAACGGTGCTTGAAAAAGGACAGCAATTCTGTCAAGGCAAAGATTTGGGGGACCTGAAATCAACTTAACCCCCCCCCCCTCCTTCCGATAGCGCTGTGTAAAGGCAGCCCAGAGATGGAAGAAAACATTTGAAACACTTGTGAAATAAAAATAGCCAGCAGATGGTGGGCTCAGCAAGCAGGAACTAGATTTAGCTTAATCCCAGCGCAGAATACAATCCAGTTTGGAAAAACCAAGGAAAGTCTGCGCAAAGCAACTTTAAATTTTTTAAAAATCGGGCATTCTTGGGTGGGGGACGGACGGATGGACTCCTAATTCTTGCATGTTTCCTGCTAAGAAGGAAAATGTTCCTAAGCCACCCCACGTCCAACCTTCACTAAATGGGTGTGCAGGATAAATGGAAGTATCAGAACCAAGCAGACAAGTATAAAGAAAGAGTGAGTGTGTGTGTGAGAGACAGAGGGAGAAAGAGAGAGGGAGGAAGGGAGGGAGGGAGGAAGAAAGGGAGAGGAAAGGAGAGAAAGAGAGGGAGCGAGAAAGGGAGAGAGGAAGAAAGGGAGAAGGAAGGAGAGAAAGAGGGAGGGAGCAAGGAAGAAAGGGAGAGAGGGAGGAAGGAAAGGAGAGAAAGGGAGGGAGTGAGAAAGGGAGGGAGAAAGAAAGAGAGAGGGAAGGAGAGAAAGAGGGAGGGAGCGAGAAAGAGGAAGGAGAGGGGGAGGAAGGGAAGGAGAGAAAGAGGAAGGGAGCGAGAAAGGGAGAGAGGAAGAAAAGGAGAGGGAGGAAGGGAAGGAGAGAAAGGGAGGGAGAGAGAAAGGGAGAGAGGGAGAAAGGGAAGGAGAGAAGGAGGGAGCGAGAAAGGGAGAGAGGAAGAAAGGGAGAGAGGGAGGAAGGGAAGGAGAGAAAGGGAGCGAGAGAGAAAGGGAGGGAGGAGAAAGAAAGGGAGGGAGAGAGAAAGAGGGAGGGAGGAGAAAGAAAGGGAGGGAGAAAGAAAGGGAGCGAGAGAAAGGTAGAGAAAGGGAAAGAAATGGAGTGAAAGGGAGGAAGGGAGAGAGAGAAGGAGGGACGGAGAGGAAGAGAGAAAAAGGGAGTGAGAGAGAGCAGCCTTCCACTAATTTTTGTGCAAAACCTCAAGCCAATCGCACATGAATAGCAATTCGTACAGACAACCTCCGGCAATGGTTTCACATTTTTAAACGCGTCATTCGGTTTCTCTTCTGGAGCGAAGTGCACTTTTTTTCTTTGTTCCCCCTAACCCAGGTAACGAAGAAGTCTTATTGCACAGAGCCTCTGGTTTTATCTAAGGCTCTCTTTCTCCTCCAAGAGCGGCCGGTCATTTTCCGGGGCCTGAGACTTGGCGCTTGGGGACTCGCCCATCGTTTCCTGCGGGAGAGGAGGAGGCGGGATTTCGCTCGGCGGCTCCCCGTTCTCCGGCTTGAGGGGAGATGCGGCGGATTCTCCTCTGTCCAAGTCAGCTGCTTGGCTGACCGAGCTGGTCTCGCTGACCCCATCTGAATTCCTCCCGGCCCGTTTAAACAGTTTTTGACCTGGAATGAAAGAACGGGAATAATAATAATTAATTGATAATAATTTATTATATTTGTATGCTGCCCCTCTCCGAAGACTCGGGGCGGCTCACAACATAAGCAGTGTACAAATCCAATTTTTAAAAATACAATTTAACCCTGCTGTTCTGTTCGAAAAAAGTTCCTAATGTTATGTTCCCGGGTCACCCTGACCCGGACCGAAAACTCTTCATTTGCAGTGCTTATGTTTGGTCTTTTTGAAAGCTTTTTTCACCTGGAAACATGTTTGAACATTTCTGCACACAATGGAATGAAAATTGAACTGAAAAAATTAATCCTTATTGGTTTATTTTGCACATAAATGTGCCTCCCCCCCCGTTTTTGTGAAAGTTTTTTCAATTTATGGATAGTTTTGCTTGCAAAATCCATTCTATTTTACTAAAGTTGGTGTGGGATTGGTAGCTTGAACATTTCTGCACACAATGATATGAAAATTGAACTGAGAAAATTAATCCTTATTGGTTTATTTTGCTCATAAATGGGCCCCCATGCTTATACTCAAATAGGCTTATACTCGAGTAGGCTTATACTCGAGTATAAAATGATATGGTCTTATATTCAAAAATAAACCAATAAGAATCATTTTTTTTCAGTTCATTTCTATTTTTCTTATGTTTAGGATTGTTCAATTTAGTATATCAAAACTTTTGAGTTTATTGATAATTTTGCCTGCAAAATGCATTCTATTTTACTATTCTATTTTGGTGTGGGATTGGTAGCTTGAACCTTTCTGAACATAATGATATGAAAATTAAACTGAAAAAATGATCCTTATTGGTTTATTTTGCTCATAAATGGGCCCCCATGCTTATACTCAAATAGGCTTATACTCGAGTAGGCTTATACTCGAGTATAAAACAATAAACCAATAAGAGTCATTTTTTTCAGTTCATTTATATTTTTCTTATGTTCAGGATTGTTCAATTTAGTATATCAAACCTTTTGGGGGAAAATTCCTTAGGGATTTGTAGCCTTAAAAAATATAAATTGACACGAAATTCAAAAAGGATGGGGGGAGGGGCTTTTTGATCAAAATAAAAATATAAGTCTCAATTTTTCCAGTTCAATTTTCATATCATTATGTTCATAAATGTTCAAACTAGTTTTCCAGTGGAAAAAGTTTTCAAAAAGACCAAATTCAAGTACCTAAAAAAAATCATTTTGATCCGGGTCTATATGACCCGAACAGAGTAAATGTGACTTTTTTTTTGCCAAGAAAAAATTTTTTCCCCCACCCCCACAAATATTTTTTTGATGATCAGCATTGTTAAATTGAGTAAATGAATGCGTAAGATTTTAAAGAATATTTCGGATTTGGAGCATAAAAAAATAAAAAGTGAAAATTGTTGCAAGCAGCCAGGGGGGGGGGGGAGGCCTTATTTCTGATGTTAAAAAAACAGTAAGAATCATTTTTTTCAGTTCCTTTATATTTTTCTTATATTCAGAAATGTTCAAGGTACCATTCCCACACCAACTCCAGTAAAATAGACTGCATTTTGCAAGCAAAACTATCCATAAATTGAAAAAACTTTCACAAAAACGGGGGGGGAGGCACATTTATGGGCAAAATAAACCAATAAGGATTAATTTTTTCAGTTCAATTTTCATTCCATTGTGTGAAGAAATGTTCAGACTACTTTCCAAGTGAAAAAAGCTTTCAAAAAGACCAAACATAAGCACTGCAAATGAAGAGTTTTCGGTCCGGGTCAGGGTGACCCGGGAACATAACATTAGGGAGTTTTTTTTTTTCAGCAAGAAAGAAACCTCCCACCCCCCCAAAAAAAATTTCATAGAGAGAACCCCTGAAATGATGAAAAGTCATGAAATTTCAAGTTTCAGATATGCAGGGAAAATTTTTTACAGGGTCTCAAACCTTGATTTCGGGTCTCACAGACCCGAACAGAACAGCAGGGTTAAAACCCTCATAATAAAATAATCACACAATCCAATCAAACCATACACCAACCTTGACAATTGGGGTGTGTGTGTGTTAATTTCCCCATGCCTGGCAGCAGAGATGAGTTTTTAATGACTTATGAAAGGCGAGGAGGGTGGGGGCAGAGTTGATTCCAGAGGGCCGGGGCCGCCACAGAGAAGGCTCTTCCCCTGGGTCCCAGCAGATGACATTGTTTAGTCCAGTGTTTTTCAACCAGTGTGCCATGAGACATGGTCAGGTGTGCCGCAAAGCTCAGAGAGAGGGAAAAAAAACAAGAGAGAGAGAAAGAGAGAAAGAGAGAAAGAAAGAAAGAGCAAGAGAGAGAGAAAGCAAGCAAGCAAGAGAGAGAAAGAAAACAAGAGAGAGAGAGAGAAAGCAAGAGAGAGAGAAAGAAAGCAAGAGAGAGAGAGAGAAAGAAAGGGAGAGAAAAAGAAAGAGAATGAGAAAGAAAGAAAGAAAGAGAGAGAGCAAGAGAGAGAAAGAAAGAGAGAAAGAGAGGGAGGGAAGGTGGGAGAGAGAAAGACGGAGGTAGGGAGGGAGAGAGAAAGAGAGCAAAAAAGAGGAAGGAAGAAAGAGAGAAAGAAAGAAAGAAAGAAAGAGGGATGGAGAGAGAGAGAAAAAAGAGGAAGGGAGAGAAAGAGGGAGGGAGAGAGAAATAGAGCGAAAGGGAGGAAAAGAGAGAGAGAACTTTTTTTGTCCAAACTTTTTTTAGCCGCCTCCCCTCCCCACTCAATGTGCCCCATGGTTTTGTAAATGTAAAAAATGTGCCGCGGCTCAAAAAAGGTTGAAAATCACTGGTTTAGTCGATGGGACCCAGAGAAGGCCAACTCTGTGGGACCAAATTGACCACTGGGATTCGTGCGGCAGAAGGCAGTTTCGGAGGTGAAAGATTTGCCTTCGTTAGCCTTGTCCAGATAAGAAACCAATCCTTGATTTACAGCGGTTTGTTTATCGGCCATTTGACATTACATCAGCACTGAAAAAAAGTGATTTGGGACCGTTTTTCATAGTTTACGACATTTGTGGTTTCAAATGCTTGGCAACTGGCATGGACTTATGACTGTTGCAGTATCCGGGGTCATGTGATCTCCTTTTGGGACCCTCTTGACAAGCAAAGTCAACTGGGAAGCCAGATTCACTTAACAACCAGATTATAATAACAACTTAACAACTGTGGCCCAAGAAGGGTCATAAAACAGGACAAAAGTCACAAATGTCTCAATTAACAACGGGATTTTGGAACACAATTATGCTCGTAAGTCGAAGGCTACCTGTATTAGCTCTGTCTTTTTTTTCCCCCAAGTTTTTTTAATTTTTCTCCACCTTCACATTCAACATGTATATACAGGGTGTCCAGGGGGAAAGCATTTTGAAATCTCCTGATATTTCCCTGACATTTCCCTGTAAGTTGCGATCTAGTTAAGGCGCGTTCGTAGATGACGTCATACCAAACGGCTGAGCCATGGAGAAATATCAGTAGCTGAGTCAGCAAGTTATTGCTAGAGTTATGCTCATTTTTGCTTGACTCTGCCAGGCAGCGCGATCCGGTTTTTTTTACATGATTTTCCCGACTTTTAAACATTTTAATAGTTTGTTTTATTCCATTTTTTTCACGAATTCCCTGATATTTCCCTGATATTTCCTGAATCGCCGATTTCCCTGATAATTCCCTGTTTTCCAGGTTTGCTGGACACTACCCTGATAAATATAATAAAAATGAAGATGAAGGAGAAGCCAACTTACCAGGGAACTTCTGTTTAGCACGGCTTGATGTGGGAGTGGGAGGCGGGGTGATCCCCGTGCCCTGGGCTTTGGATTTGTACGTTATCTCTGTGGATTCCAAAGAACCTGGGGGAAAAATGGGAGTGGACATGTCAGATCTGGATGAATGAATTGACCTTGACTCTCAGAGAAAGGAATGTTATGACTACATATCTCCCCAGCAATTCCCCGCTCCCAGTTTCTTACAACCCCAAATATGGCAGGCCTGAAGATCGAATGCCCAAAATGGTTTTCAGGTCCGACACTGCTTCTTACACTGCTCAACTCTTATGTCCAAGAACTTGGACGCTGGCTAGGAATGTCATTCAAGCTGTTTAACGGGAAAGTCTCAAGCGTTTCCTGTTATCTCAGGATAATTAATCCTGGTTCAAGATTACATTGGCACATTGCTCAATGGTAGTAACTGTGAGAGGGATCCTGGAGACCTAGTGGACGACCATTTAAATATGAGCCAGCCGTGTGCAGCAGCTGCCAAAAAAAGCCAACACAGTTCTAGGCTGCATTAATAGAAGGATAGAATCAAGAACATGGGAAGGGTTAATACCACTTTATAAGGCCTTGGTGAGGCCACACTTGAAATACTGCAGTCAATTTTGGTCGCCACGATGCAAACAGGATGTTGAGACTCTAGAAAAAGTGCAGAGAAGAGTGACAAAGATGATTAGGAGACTAGAGGCTAAAACATATGAAGAATGGTTGCAGGAACTGGATGTGTCCAGTTTAATGAAAAGAAGGACAGTCTCAAAATGGGTGAACAGTGCAGTCAGGCGGTAGGGAAAGCAAGTAGGATGCTTGGCTGCATAGCTAGAGGTATAACAAGCAGGAAGAGGGAGATTATGATTTCGCTATATAGAGTGCTGCTGAGACCACATTTGGAATACTGTGTTCAGTTCTGGAGACCTCACCTACAAAAAGATATTGACAAAATTGAACGGGTGCAAAGACGGGCTACAAGAATGGTGGAAGGTCTGAAGCATAAAACGTATCAGGAAAGACTTAATGAACTCAATCTGTATAGTCTGGAGGACAGAAGGAAAAGGAGGGACATGATCGAAACATTTAAATATGTTAAAGGATTAAATAAGGTCCAGGAGGGAAGTGTTTTTAATAGGAAAGTGAACACAAGAACAAGGGGACACAATCTGAAGTTAGTTGGGGGAAAGATCAAAAGCAACGTGAGAAAATATTATTTTACTGAAAGAGTAGTAGATCCTTGGAACAAACTTCCAGCAGAGGTGGTTGGTAAATCCACAGGAACTGAATTGAAACATGCCTGGGATAAACATAGATCCATCCTAAGATAAAATACAGAAAATAGTATAAGGGCAGACTAGATGGACCATGAGGTCTTTTTCTGCCGTCAGACTTCTATGTTTCTAAGGACCAGGGGAGACAAGATAGCAATGTTCCAATATCTCAGGGGAGATGTGGAGATTCTAGCAATGAAGACGATCAGGAGACTGAAGGATAAAACATACAAAAACAGTTGCAGGAACTGGGTACATCTAGTCTGATGAAAAGAAGGAGTAGAGGAGACATGATAGCAGTCTTCCACAAAGGAGCTGCCAGAAAGAAGAGGGAGCCAAGCTATTCTCCAAAGCACCTGAGGGTAGAACAAGAAGCAATGGGTGAAAACTAAACAAGGAGAGAAGCAACTTAGAACTAAGGAGAAATTTCCTGACAGTTAGAACAATTAACCAGTGGAACAGCTTGCCTCCAGAAGCTGTGAATGCTCCAACACTGGAAGTTTTTAAGAAGAAGTTGGTTAATCATAACCATTTGTCTCAAGTAGTGTAGGGTTTCCTGCCTAAGCAGGGGGTTGGACTAGAAGACCTCTAAGATCCCTTCCAACTCTGTTGTTGTTAAGACTCACCCAGTCAAATTTTAATCTCACCTGCTGTTAGGTTAAAGGTTTGTCCCTTTGGTGAGGCATGGAATGGAGAAAACCAGTTGACGACCGAGCCCACCACCGGAATCTGCCGAAGCAAACCCTGGAATAAACAGGAGAGAAGCGATGACGTGCCCACCCAAAATATGAAGAAGGGGTATTTCCAGCAAAAACAGGGCCTCCCCACAGCCTGCTCACCTCTTCCAGGAGGCGTTCCTCGTTGGCCTTTTGCAACTGAACCTGCGCGTCTAGGATGCCTTTTCGAACAACCTCGGTCATGTTTTCCAAAAGCTGACCAGAAAGAGAACCAACTGAATGTGAGAAACATCACTTGTTTTTCTAGCCTATTTGAAAGTGACACTGCTCAAAAAAATAAAGGGAGCACTCAAATAACACACCCTAGAGCTGAATGAATGAAATATTCTCATTGCATACTTTGTTCTGTACAAAGTTGAATGTGCACAACAGCAGGTGAAATTGACGGTCAATCAGTGGTGCTTCCTAAGTGGACAGTTTGATTTCACAGAAGTTTGATTTACTTGGAGTTGTATTGTGTTATTTATTTGTTTGAGCAGTATAGAACAGTGCTGGCTGGGGAATTCTGGGAGTTGAAGTCCAAATATCTTCAAGTTGCCAAGGTTGGGAAACACTGGTATAGAAGCATTAGCCAAATTTTTTCAGTGTTAAAAACCCAGACCAGCAAACCCCAAAACTTTATTGACATAATATGACAGCGCCAGCTGACCTAGTGGTTGAGGCATGAGACTAGAAAAGAGACTTGTGAATTCTACTCCTGCCTTACTCAGGAAAGCCAACTGGGTAACTCGGAGCCAGTCTCTTTCTCTTTCAGCCCAACCCATCTCAAAGGGTTGTTGTTCTGGAGAAAATAGGAAGTGTGTTGGATAGAGTAGAGTAGAGTAGAATAGAGAGTAAAATAGAGAGTACAGTAGAATACAGAGTAGAATAAAGCGTAGAATAGAGAGGAGAGTAGAATAAAATAGAGAGTAGAGTACAATAAGGAACAGAGTAGAATAGAATGTAGAGCAGAATAAAGAGGAGTAGAATAGAGTTGAGTAGAATAGAGAGTAGAATAGAATAAAATAGAGAGTAAAGTAAAATAAAGAACAGAGTAGAATGAAGAATAGAGTAGAATAGAGAGTAGAATAGAAAGTAGAGTAGAATAGAGGTGGAGTAGAATAGAATAAAGAGTAGAATAGAATAGAATAGAGTTTAGAATAGAGAGTAGAATAGAATAGAATAGAGTTGAGTAGAATAGAGAGTAGAATAGAATAGAGAGTAGAATAAAGAACAGAGTAGAATAGAGAGTAGAGTAGAATAGAGAGTAGAATAGAGAGTAAATAGTAGAGTAGAATTGAGGTGGAATAGAATAGAATAGAGAGTAAAGTAGAATAAAGAACAGAGTAGAATAGAATAGAATGTAGAGTAGAATAAAGAATAGAGTAGAATAGAGAGTAAAGTAGAGTAGAATAGAGGTGGAGTAGAATAGAATAAAGAGTAGAATAGAATAGAATAGAGTTTAGAATAGAGAGTAGAATAGAATAGAATAGAGTTGAGTAGAATAGAGAGTAGAATAGAATAGAGAGTAGAATAAAGAACAGAGTAGAATAGAGAGTAGAGTAGAATAGAGAGTAGAATAGAGAGTAAATAGTAGAGTAGAATTGAGGTGGAATAGAATAGAATAGAGAGTAAAGTAGAATAAAGAACAGAGTAGAATAGAATAGAATGTAGAGTAGAATAAAGAATAGAGTAGAATAGAGAGTAGAATAAAGAGTAGAGTAGAATAGAGGTGGAGTAGAATAGAATAAGGAGTAGAATAGAACAGCGCAGAACAAAATAGAACAGAATAGGGAGTAGAATAGAGTAGAGAACAGGGAATAGAGCAGAGTAGAATAGAATAGGGGTTGGGTTGGGATGGGATAGACAAGGAATGGGAATAAAATGATGTGGTTTAGCAAAGATGTCATATCAAAATAAAACGACTTGGTGGAAACAAGGATGTATTCTTCCATCATCTGCTAAACATCCAAACTACTAGTCCTCATTTTGGCCTGTCTCAAGTGTATTGTGTGTGTGAATGCAGCCACCACATCGGTGGCTTTCAACCCCTTCCATCTCACAGCACACAAAGGCTAACTTGCACCACGGCATCTCTGGGTTGAGAAACCCATGGGGTTCTTTGTACACACCCTTGAATTTTCTTCAATTTCGCGACCGGACGCTGCAATCGTTTCCACCAGTTCAGAGACGTCGAGATCCTCGGTGACCATCCCTATGTAAATGCAGTTCTTCTCCGCTCCAAATTCCGGCCCTAGCAGGAAGACAAGGCAAAATAAGGTTTATGCCAGTGGTTCCCAAACTTTTTCGGTCCACTGCCCACTTGGTGCTACAAACTCATGCTCACTGACCCACCCTCACCCCCTTCAGGTGGGGATGGCTTGGTGGTCAGGTGATTGGTTGAGCGTGGCCAGCTTACAAAATGTGATGAATTTCACTTAACAACGTTCTTGCTTAGCAACCAAAATTTTGGGCTCAATTGTGGTCATAAGTCTTTCTTTCTTTCTTTCTTTCTCTTTCCTTTCTTTCTTTCTCTTTCCTTTCTTTCTTTCTCTTTCCTTTCTTTCTTTCTCTTTCCTTTCTTTCTTTCTCTTTCCTTTCTTTCTTTCTCTTTTCTTTCTTTCTCTTTCCTTTCTTTCTTTCTCTTTCCTTTTTTTCTTTCTTTCTTTCTCTTTCCTTTCTTTCTTTCTTTTTTCTTTCTTTCTTTCTCTTTCCTTTCTTTCTTTCTCTTTCCTTTCTTTCTTTCTCTTTCCTTTCTTTCTTTCTCTTTCCTTTCTTTCTTTCTCTCTTTCTCTTTCCTTTCTTTCTTTCTCTTTCCTTTCTTTCTTTCTTTCTCTTTCCTTTCTTTCTCCTTTCTGTTGTGGTTAGCTCTGGCCCAGCTCCTGCCCCAGGGAATGTGCAGATGGATGTGGGGGAAACATCCACATGCCACAGGCCTGTTTTACTCCCGATGGAATCTGCTGACGAAGCCTCCTCGGACCAAGGAAGCATGAGTGACAGGGAAGAGGGGAATTTGGCAGACAGCCCAGGAGGAGATCAATCAGCTGTATCATCCCTGGATTCTGAACAAGAATTAATGACACATCCACGCACGCGTAGAGTGATGCATAGGAGACAACAACTGAAGAATTATTATAAGAGAAAATGAGGCCACCTGTGGTTGGGTGGGGCTGCTGTAATTAGTACTACAAATAAAAGTGCAGCTTGGTGTTTTAGCCTCATGGCAGTTTATCTGATTCATTGTTTCGTCAAGATCATGGTTTTTGTGCTGTTCAAGATTGTGGGGGGACTCTCTGGACTTTAGAATTGGACTCAATTTCCCAGTTATTGGGTGAGAATTTGGATTGCATTTAACCTGTGCCTTGTGTGTACCAGAAAATCCCTTTGACATTTAAAAAGGGAGCTGTTTCTGTTTTTCTGTTTATAAAAACTTTTGGGTTTTCCTTTTATCGTGTGGTATGTGTCTTCTTGGACTAATTACCCTGTAATTACGGGCGGTTGAAACACTCCGGCCGAACACTTTCCCTCCCTCCTTTCTTTTTCTATCTTCCTTCCTTCCTTCCTTTCCTTCCTTCCTACCTACCTACCTACCTACCTGCCTACCATCTTTTTAGGCAGGACTAGAACTCCCAGTCTCCTGGTGACTGGCCCAAGGTCACCCAGATGGCTTCCATGCCTAAGGGTGAACTGGAATGCCTGGTATCTAGACCAAACTGACTTAATGCAGAATACAACACGCAAATACACCCATTTCATAGATAGCCAATTACCTGAAGAAAATAACAGGTCTGATTCCAGTTCGTTGAGCTTCTTCAGAAGGCTGCTGTTTATCTTCTCCGAGTCTTTTTCGGGTGTCTCTTCGTTTTGGCCCTTGTACCTTTCAAAACCAAGTCAAAAGTGAACACTGGTTTACTTTCGTTCCTACTAGTTCCTACTAGTGGCTTGCTCTGTTGGGAGAGAATGCACATACCTGACTACCCCAAGGCCAGGCCAGGTAAAGTCTTCCACGTAGGACAAGCCGACGGTTCTTTTCACTTCCTGTTCGAATTCCTCTCTCAGCTGTAAAGTGCAGTTGAGAACCGGGACCTTCATTTTTAGGCAGTCCATCAACTGATCCACATCTTGAACTTCGGTTCCCAAAACTGAAAAGACGGATAGGTGGGAAAAATATAGGAAATGGATTCAAGAGGGAAAATATATATAAACAATGTTACATCTATGTTCAATTTGCCCATGTTACTCCAACATTGCTTGCCGATCAGTTTCCGGTCACAATTCAAAGTGTTGGTTATGACCTATAAAGCCCTTCATGGCATCGGACCAGAATATCTCCAGGACCGCCTTCTGCTGCACGAATCCCAGCGACCGGTCAGGTCCCACAGAGTTGGCCTTCTCCGGGTCCCATCGACTAAACAATGTCATCTGGTGGGACCCAGGGGAAGAGCCTTCTCTGTGGTGGCCCCAACCCTCTGGAATCAGCTCCCTCCAGAGATTAGAACTGCCCCTACCCTCCTTGCCTTTCGTAAACTCCTTAAAACCTATCTCTGTTGTCAAGCGTGGGGGAACTGAGACATCTCCCCCTGCCTATGTAGTTTTAGTGCATGACTGTATGTATGTTTTTTATATTGGGGTTCTTTGCTTTTAGATTTTTAAATGATTTTTTAAATTTTGAATTATTAGATTTGTCAATGTATATTGTTTTTGTCACTGCTGTGAGCCGCCCCGAGCCTGTGGAGAGGGGCGGCATACAAATCTAATAAATAATAATAATAATAATAATAATAATAATAATAATAATAATAATATTGTAATCTATAATTTTATAGTCAATCCTATCAATCCTATGCTTCTATGTCTAGACAGGATTAAGTCTATGTTCAGTTTATATATTGTAATCTGTGTTTCTGTAATCAATCCCGTTCGTCCTGTAGTTATATTAACATTTGATCTTGTTAGTCCTATCAATACTATCAATACTATAAATTAGTGTGTTGGACAAGCAATACAAACAATACAAAAGAATAATCTGTTCAATCTATTAGTAATTTATCGCTAATTAATTTTTGTAATAATTAATACTAAGGGAAGAAAAGGAGTGGAGGGAAGTAGGAAGGGGGAGGGAAGGAGAAAGAAGGTAGGAGGAGGAGACAGAGATGAGAGAGGGAGGGGGATACAAAGAAATGAAGAAAAGCCAACTGATTAAACAATAGCATAAAATAAGTGCCAAAATAGGTTAGCGATTCATAATCGATTGCATAAAAATATATAATTATATATGTTATTGATATGTCTTAAGGTATATGCATTGATGTGTATATGGAAACTGTGGAGAAAAAAATTAAAAAAATATATGCCCATTGGATACCTTACCTGCAGAAGTCATTAAGGGGCTGAAACGCACACAGGTTCCTTCGTCCTCCAGATCTACCAGATCCACCCCGCTGGCAGGGACCAACTGAGCCAACTGTTCTCCAAGCTTGGGGGTAAAAAAGCAAGCAAGCAAGCCCAGATTAAGGAAAGTAATCGATCAAGAACAAGGGGACACAATCTGAAGTTAGTTGGGGGAAAGATCAAAAGCAACATGAGAAATATTATTTTACTGAAAGAGTAGTAGGAAGTTTGTTCCAAGCATCTACTACTTTCAGTAAAATAATATTTTCTCATGTGGCTTCTGATCTTTCCCCCAACTAACTTCAGATTGTGTCCCCTTGTTCTTGTGTTCACTTTCCTATTAAAAACACTTCCCTCCTGGACCTTATTTAACCCTTTGACATATTTAAATGTTTCGATCATGTCCCCCCTTTTCCTTCTGTCCTCCAGACTATACAGATTGAGTCCATGAAGTCTTTCCTGATACGTTTTATGCTTAAGACCTTCCACCATTCTTGTAGCCCGTCTTTGGACCCGTTCAATTTTGTCAGTATCTTTTTGTAGGTGAGGTCTCCAGAACTGAACACAGTACTCCAAATGTGGAATCTCACCAGCACTCTATCAAACTACTTACTAAATCTGCACTACTATTACTACTAGTTTTTTCTCATCATTTCTATCACCCATTTCCTCCCATTTAAGACTGTAGGACTGTAACTTGTTACTTGTATCCTTAAGATTTTTATTAATATTGATTGTTTCTTCATTGCTTATTTGACCCCTATGACAATCATTAAGTGTTATACCACATGTTCTTGACCAATGTATCTTTTTCTTTTATGTACACTGAGAGCATCTGCACCAAAGACAAATTCCTTGTGTGTCCAACCACACTTGGCCAATAAAGAATTCTATCTTCTATCATTGCACTGGTCAAGGCGCGAGGTGATTGCCTATGGCATGGGTAGGCAAAGTTGGCTCTTCTGTGACTTGTGGACTTCAACTCCCAGAATTCCTCAGCCAATCATGCTAGTGAGGATTTCTGGGAGTTGAAGTCCACAAGTAATAGAAGAGCCAACTTTCCTACCTCGGACCTATGGCAACTTGAGAGCATGCTTTGAAAGTTGACATATGCTGTTAAGAAACAACCAAACTTACCCACTGGTTAAAAGTATCCAAAATGTCTCTCTCATTCCCAGGGACCGCAGACAATTGCGCGGCGTATAACATCTGATCTGAACTCCAAAAAAGAAAGAGGAGAGAAATTGATTTAGCAGGAAGAAATGAACATGGTATGAGCAAAATGTCCTCTCACCATTTAAAAATTTCCCTCCTCAACAACTAGAGTTTTTTCAGTTATTTTTTTATGCAAGTTGAGATGACAAGGTTTAATTCTTACTTTACAGATTTCAAAATATTGATATGCTGCTCTTTAAAATAATACAAAGAAGAAGTTGTTAAAAAAATATTAGATTGCGCTGAAATGGATATGATGACAAGACGCTTAAAAGATCAAGAAGAAACAGAATTCTATGAGATATGGAACAAAGTGTATATATGGATAAATAAGAAGAAATGAATAAAAAACTAAGACAAACAAATAAACAAATAAGAGAATTGTATTAGTAGAGATATGATTTAAGTGTTATATTAGAATTAGTAGGGATAAGACTTTAGAATTATGTTAGAATTAGTTTATGTATTAAGACCTATTATAAAAAGTCAAACAAATTTCTTCTTTTCATTTATATTAATAAGTTGACTTTAAGTATTTTTTATAAGTATTATTTTTTCTGTATTGAAATTTTTACTTTTTGAATAAGCGGGGAAGATACAACCCCATTTTTATGTTTAATGTTATGTTTGTCAGTATTGTCTATTTTATGAAAACTAAAAAAATTAATTGAAAAAAAAAATAAAAATAAAATAAAATAAAATAAAATAAAATAATACAGTATTCTAATAATCTATGTGACAGGCAGGCAGCCTATAAATTGAATCAATCAATCAAGCAAATAATATGGGATTTTAAAAGCATACAGAGCCCTGATTATCCTGCAGATATCTGACACAATTTGCTCATGTGAATAATGGATAATAATAATAATAATAATAATAATAATAATAATAATAATAAATTTATTGTCTTTGTCAAAACAACGAATTGTTATTGGCAACGAAAGTCGTGTGACACCCAAAGACCAGTCCCACCATACATAAAATCAGAATAGGTAAATTTAAAAATAGAATTTAAAATGCCATCATGTCAGACAGAAGCCTGTCATTTATAGAATTTTTTCAAAAGCAATGGCATAGATAGTAATTCCATTATTTGCCTTTAACAAATGTAAAAGAATACAGCATCTTAAATATCCTTTTTATGATCTCTAACATGCCTTCCATTGAGGACCTATATACTGCACAAGTCAAAAACAGAGTTGTGAAATTATTTACTGACCCCTCGCATCCTGGACATAAATTGTTTCAAGTCCTACCCTCAAAACGACGCTATAGAGCACTGCACACCAAAACAACTAGACACAAGAACAGTTTTCCCCCCGAACGCCATCACTCTGCTAAACAAATAACTCCCTCAACACTGTCAAACTATTTACAGTACTAAGTCTGCACTACTATTAATCTTTCCATTGTTCCCATCACTCATCTCTTCCCACTAATGACTGTATGACTGTAACTCTGTTGCTTGTATCCTTACGATTTATATCAACTGGTTCATAATATGATTTGATTGCTTATTTGTACCTGGATTATCCTTAAGTGTTGCACCTTATGATTCTTGATGAATTTATCTTTTCTTTTATGTACACTGAGAGCATAGAAACATAGAAGACTGACGGCAGAAAAAAGACCTCATGGTCCATCTAGTCTCCCGTTATAATATTTCCTGTATTTTATCTTAGGATGGATCTATGTTTATCCCAGGCATGTTTAAATTCAGTTACTGGGGATTTAACAACCACGTCTGCTGGAAGGTTGTTCCAAGCATCTACTACTCTTTCAGTAAAATAATATTTTCTCACGTTGCTTCTTATCTTTCCTCCAACTAACCTCAAATTATGCCCCCTTGTTCTTGGGTTTCCATTAAATATTAGGTGCATATGTACCTAAGAAAAATTCCTTGTGCATTTATTTTATTTTATTTTATTTTATTTTATTTTATTTATCTGTCTGTCTGTCTATCTATCTATCTATCTATCTATCTATCTATCTATCTATCTATCTATCTATCTATCTATCTATCTATCTATCTATCTATCTATCTATCTATCTATCTATCTATCTATCTATCACATTTGTATGCCGCCCCTTTCCGTGGACTCGGGGCGGCTCACAACACAATAAAACAATTCATAACAAATCTAATAATATACAATTTAAAATTTAAAATAGTTTAAAAAAACCCATTTTTAAACAGACATACCTACAAACATACCATACATAAATGATATAGGCCCGGGGGAGATATCTCAATTCCCCCATGCCTGACGACAAAGGTGGGTTTTGAGAAGTTTACGAAAGGCAAGGAGGGTAGGGGCAGTTCTAATCTATGGGGGGGAGCTGGTTCCAGAGAGTCGGGGCCGCCACAGAGAAGGCTCTTCCCCTGGGGCCCGCCAACCAACATTATTTAGTTGACGGGACCCGGAGAAGGCCGAATCTGTGGGACCATCCAAACACACAGCCAATAAAGAATTCTGCTCTGTTGTGTTCTAGTCTAGTCTAATTGTGGGTTATTACAAAGCTACAAGCTAAAGTTAGCAAGATCAAAAGGATCTGTTTTTCTCACTTGCTGATGCTAAAAGCAGCAGTATCCATGAAACCAGATTATCAATAAAGTGATTGATTTGGTACTACCCTGTTTCCCCGATAGTAAGACACCCCCGATTGTAAGACGTATCGGGGGTTTCAGGGGGGTCAGCTAATATAAGCCGTACCCCGAAAGTAAGACATATGTCTTACTTTCGGGGAAACACGGGGGTATTGCCGGGGGGGGGAGCCCGATGATGTCGCTTCCAAGCTCCCCGCGCGCCCCTCGCCTTTGCCTCGCCGTGGCGCCACCGCCTCTTCCCCGGCTTGGCAAAGCGAAGGACGGCACTGGTCCGAAGCGAGCCGAGAGGGCGGCGGCTTTCAGCGAAGGCGCTCGTCCCAGCAACCGAGTCCTGCCGAGGCTCGGCTGCAAGCGGCCAACGAAGCCGACCAGCTCCGAGGCGAGCGGCCGGAGCTGCGCCCTCCTTCGCCCGCCTCCTTTCCGGCAGGCAGGTGGGGCTGCCCAACTGCGCAGAGCGGCTCCTCCCCTCCAGACACACGCTTCCCCGACACGCGTCTGTGGCTCCACGCGTGCACGCCGCTTGGAGCCCTGAGGTTGAACTTGGAAAAGGGCTCACGAGGCTCCTGTCCCGCGGCTGTCCTTCTGGACTCTGGGGAGATGCCTTCGGGAACGCGACCCTTTCAATTTTTTTCCAATGTAAGACATACCCCGAAAGTAAGACGTAGTGGGGCTTTTGGGGGTAAAAAGAAAGTAAGACACTGTCTTACTTTCGGGGAAACACGGTATTTTTCAACAAAATAAAGGTCCATGGCTCACAAGGGGGTTTCCTTCTGCAGTCCTCACCTAGATGCGACTTTTCTTGGGAAAACTTGAACACGACCACCGGAGAGCTAAATTCGTCTTCAACCTTGAAAACAAAATTTTTGGGAAAGAAAAAAGAACGAAGTCTTGAGAGGACATTTAAATCAATCATTCGCCAAACTGGGTTATTTTGTGGAGGGTGGGAGAGAATTTTTGGAACAGAAAAGGTTGAAAATGGAAACCTACTGAGGTTCGAATAAATTCTTGGTTCTTCAAGTTCTCCAATAGCCGTTGACTCTTTAAAAAAACCAAATAAATAAAATTAGGGAAACCATTCCAAGGATAAATGAGTAGCAATAGCGATAGACTTAAATGCCACTTTATTTTTTTGTATTTTTTTAAAACAATTTCTCCACAATTTCCATTCATATACCAATACACATACCTTAAAATTTGTCAATAACATACATGTTTATACATTTTTATTCAACCTGTCAAAAATCAATGTCTAAAATCATTATTTTTATATCATTTCTACATATATATAACTCTTTACTCTGGGTATACGTTATTAATCTAATGCTGCCTCTTCCAAATCTAGTTTTGTCTCTTGGGTCTACCACCAATTAATTTTCATTACACCCCCCCCCCCCCAAATTAACCATTATAGTTTAACTTTCCAAAATATTTATTATCTCTCATGCTTCTTAATTCTAAGCCGTATTGCTCCCTCCCCTCACTTAATATCTTTACTCATCATTCATTTTCCCCCACTTAATTCTAACATTTCTAAATGCCCTGAATTCCTAATTTATTTTTCTTTCTTATATCTCCCTTCTAACTCTCTTATTTAAATTTTCTCTATCTGATCTCATTCTCTATATTTAAGCCAGTAGTCCTTATCGTCAATTTTCCATCTTTTGGTTGATAACTGAATCCTCCAAAATGAAAAATTCCAATACATCAATTGCTTAATTTTTTATATACCGCTACAATGCTTTACATCCCTCTCTAAGTAGTTTACAGAGTCAGCCTCTTGCCCTCAACAGTTTGGCTCCTCATTTTACCGCCTTCAGAAGGATGGAAGACTGAGTCAACCTTGAGTCCGGTAGGATCGAACTGCTGGCAGTTGGCAGAATTAGCCTGCAATACTGCATTCTGACCACTGCACCACCGAGGCGCCTAGTATTAGGTCGTGTACGTTTATCTAAAATGCTAAGCGATGCATTCAACTCAAACTGCCGTATCGATGCCTTCATGGCATCGGACCAGAATATCTCCGGGACCGCCTTCTCCCGCACGAATCCCAGCGACCAATTAGGTCCCACAGAGTTGGTCTTCTCCGGGTCCCGTCGACTAAACAATGTCGTTTGGCAGGTCCCAGGGGAAGAGCCTTCTCTGTGGCGGCCCCGACCCTCTGGAACCAGCTCCCCCTTGAGATTAGAACTGCCCCCACCCTCCTGGCCTTTCGTAAACTCCTTAAAACCCACCTCTGCCGTCAGGCATGGGGGAACTGAGATAACTTCCCCAGGCCTATATTGTTTATGTATGGTATGTTGCGTGCATGTTTTTTAAATTATGGCTTTTTAGTTTTAATTATTAGATTTGTATTGTACATTGTTTTTTCTATTACTGTTGTGAGCAGCCCCGAGTCTACGGAGAGGGGCGGCATACAAATTCAATAAATAAATAATTAATAAATAAATAAATAAATAAATAACATTTCAAGCTCAAAATGTTTTTGCATAATTTTGTTATTCTATTTAGCACAGTTTCTCAACCTTGGCTGTGGAATTCTGGGAGTTGAAGTCCACCCATATCCAAGTTGTCAAGGTGGAGACACACTGGGTTTTTTTTTTAACACTTGGCTTTCTCTCTCACTGCTGGGGGGGAGAAGGAACAAGGGTTTTTTGGTGAAAATAAATCTGAAGTTCCCAAGTTCTGAGAAGGAATCAAATCATTTCCCACGGAAGACGCAAAACTCAAACCGATTTGAGCTCCTTACTGTTGTGAGTACTCCTGTTGGGCCAGTGGGGTTGCCAGCTGATGCAGAGAGCGGGAATGAGGGAGAAAGTGACCTGAGTGAGCCTGAGGAACCACTAGAGGGGGCTGATGAGACAATGGGGGAGTGGCCCTAGTCAGAGGATGAGGAAGACATGAGAGTGGAAAGTCAATGGATTGACCCTCACTATAGAAAATTATTGAGAAGGCGAGAGGAGTTTCATAGTAAAAGGTATTAGCTTACAGCCTTAGCCTCTTTGAGGTGTGATGTCACTTCCAGGGAGTATAAAACCCACCTCTGTCGTCAGGCATGGGGGAATTGAAATTTTCCCTTCCCCCTAGGCTTATAGAATTTATACATGGTATGCTTGTATGTATGAGTGGTTCTTTAAATTGGGGCTTTTTAGATTATTTTTAATATTAGATTTATTTACATTGTCTTTTTTATTGTTGTTAGCCGCCCCGAGTCTTCGGAGAGGGGCGGCATACAAATCTAATAAACAAACAAACAAACAAAGGCAAAGGGTTGTGGGAAATCAGGTGTGGAGATTCAACGTTGTTCAATGGAAGAGATGTGAAACCGGGAGTGTGCTTGAATGAAGCTTTAAAACCATGATTTCTGCCTCAATAGCAATCATTCCCAGCTTTATGCGTGTTGCCAGGACTCTGGTGAGTGTAATTCATATGCTTAAATGATAAATGGACTTTGTTATCTATTGGAATGCTAATTAGAAACATAGAAACATAGAAGACTGATGGCAGAAAAAGACCTCATGGTCCATCTAGTCTGCCCTTATACTATTTTTTGTATTTTATCTTAGGATGGATATATGTTTATCCCAGGCATGTTTCAATTCAGTGACTGTGGATTTATCTACCACGTCTGCTGGAAGTTTGTTCCAAGCATCTACTACTCTTTCAGTAAAATAATATTTTCTCACGTTGCTTTTGATCTTTCCCCCAACTAACTTCAGATTGTGCCCCCTTGTTCTTGTATTCACTTTCCTATTAAAAACACTTCCCTCCTGGACCTTATTTAACCCTTTAATATATTTAAATGTTTCGATCATGTCCCCCCTTTTCCTTCTGTCCTCCAGACTATACAGATTGAGTTCATGAAGTCTTTCCTGATATGTTTTATGCTTAAGACCTTCCACCATTCTTGTAGCCCGTCTTTGGACCCGTTCAATTTTGTCAATATCTTTTTGTAGGTGAGGTCTCCAGAACTGAACACAGTATTCCAAATGTGGTCTCACCAGCACTCTATATAGCGGGATCATAATCTCCCTCTTCCTGCTTGTTATACCTGTAGCTATGCAGCCAAGCATCCTACTTGCTTTCCCTACCGCCTGACTGCACTGTTCACCCATTTTGAGACTGTCAGAAATCACTGCCCCTAAATCCATCTCTTCTGAAGTTTTTGCTAACACAGAACTGCCAATACAATACTCAGATTGAGGATTCCTTTTCCCCAAGTGCATTATTTTACATTTGGAAACATAAAATTCATAAAATTAATAATTTTTGAGTCAGCGGTTTTGCTCCGAGGGCTGTGCGCAGAACACTTACCAGTTGGGAGGCGTGTTTAATTCTCTGCACGATTCCGTCGTGGCCGAGATATTGCAAGGAGAGCCAGAGCGACAGAGCACGTAGTTTCTCCACCACTTGGCTGGAGGTCAGGCCCGCTGCTAACGACTGCAAGAAATCCAATAAAGAAGTAAACGCCAGATGTATCTTACTCTTGTTGGGTCTGATATTCCTCAAACCAAAAGCTCAGTATAGATTATTCGTTGAACATTACACTCCGCTCCGGCTGATTGTATGTTAGTGACGTTGAATGTATTATGGATGGATGGTTCTTAATGTTTGTGATTTTTAAGATTTTTGTATTCCTTTTCTTTTGTACGCCGGCCTGATTCCGCTGGAGAAGGACACCTTATAAGTAGAGTGCTCTACTGCAGGCCACTGAAGCTGACTGCAGATCTGAAGGTCAGCGGTTCAAATCTCATCACCGGCTCAAGGTTGACTCAGCCTTCCATCCTTCTGAGGTGGGTAAAATGAGGACCCGGATTGTGGGGGCAATAGGCTGGCTCTATTAAAAAGTGCTATTGCTAACATGTTGTAAGCTGCCCTGAGTCTAAGGAGAAGGGCGGCATAAAAATTGAATGAATGAATGAATGAATGAAAGAATGAATGAATGAATAAATAAATAAATAAATAAATGTGAATGAATGAGTGAGTGAGTGAGTGAGTGAGTGAGTGAGTGAATGGATTAATAATAATAATAATAATAATAATAATAATAATAATAATAATAATAATAATAATTTATTAGATTTTTATGCCGCCCCCTCTCCGAAGACTCGGGGCGGCTCACAAGAATAAAACATGTTACAATGGAAAAGAAATCTAATATTAAAAAACAGTTAAAAACCCATCATTTAAAAAACCATGCAACACACGCATTATTAAAAACCCATTATTACTAAAAAAACATTCAATTCTACATAATCACACCATTCTCAAATGCTAGAATCAGAAAGATTGGGGGGGGGGGGAGGATTAGTCCACCCATGCCTGGCGGCATAAATGGGTCTTTAACAACTTGCGGAAGGCAAGGAAGGTGGGGGCAATTCGAATCTCCGGGGGGAGTTGATTCCAGAGAGAAGGCTCTACCCCAGGTCCTGCCAGGCGGCATTGTTTAGTCGACAGGACCCGGAGAGGGCCAACTCTGTGGGACCTAATCGGCCGCTTGGATTCGTGTGGCAGAAGGCGGTCCCGTAGGTATTCTGGTCTGATGCCATGTAGGGCTTTATACGTCATTACCAACACTTTGAATTGTGACCGGAAACTAATTGGCAACCAATGCAGACTGCGGAGTGTTGACGAGACGTGGACGTATCTAGGGAAGCCCACGATTGCTCGCGTGGCCACATTCTGCAAGATCTGAAGTTTCCGAACACTCTTCAAAGGTAGCCCCATGTAGAGAGTGTTGCAGTAGTTGAATGTATTATGGATGAATGTTTCTTAATGTTTGGGATTTTGTTGGATTTTGTATTCCTTTTATCTTATATGCCAGCCTTATTCTGATGGAGAAGGGCGGCTTATAAATGTGAATGAATGAATGAATGAGTGAGTGAGTGAGTGAGTGAGTGAGTGAGTGAGTGAATGAATAAATAAATAAATAAGAGGAACAGGGGAAAATGAAAAGAGAAATGCTCAGATGAAGCCTACAATTTACTGCTGTCAGTCATGAGCTTCAAAGCTGCCTTTTCCTGCCATCTGACCCTCCACTGCATCCAGTATTGAGTTTGTTTATTTATTTATTTATTCATTCATTCATTCATTCATTCATTTATTATTTAGATTTGTATGCCGCCCCTCTCCACAGACTCGGGGCGGCTCACAACAAGACACAACAATTCATAACAAATCCAAATAACTTTAAAATATTTAAAAAAGAACCCCATTTTTCTAACAAACACACACACAAACATACCATGCATAACTTGTAGCAGCCTAGGGGGAAAGAATATCTCAGTTCCCCCATGCCAAACAGCAGAGGTGGGTGTTAAGGAGTTTACGAAAGGCAAGGAGGGTGGGGGCAATTCTAATCTCAGGGGGGAGTTGATTCCAGAGGGCCGGGGCTGCCACAGAGAAGGCTCTTCCCCTGGGGCCCGCCAACTGACATTGTTTAGTTGACGGGACCCGGAGAAGGCCCACTCTGTGGGACCTCTGAGTTCCTACCTGGATGTGGGAGAGGGGGGGGGCGACGGCGTTCCAGTAGCAAAAATGGACCACGTGGGCGCCCGAGAGAGATCTTGCTTCTGTGAACGTGCAGGAAGCAACAACTTGCGAGAGGACGCGTCCCCTGCGCCCGCGCAGAAGCAAAATCTCATTCGGGGGCGCGCTCGCTCCGGGGGCGCGGAGCTCTGCGGGAAAGCGCATCGGTAGCGGTGGTACGTGGAATCCGCCCCAGGCTGCATTATGGACTAGCCACCTACCAATGAAGGGTCCTCCTGTCTATAGAGAGTCACTGCGGGCACGGCTGGAAGACCCAACCAAGGTCCGAGCGTCAGGGTCATGCTATCGCATTTGGTTGCCGCCTAAAAAAAGAAGGCGGGGTTAGGGAAGCGGAAATACAGAGCGTTATTTTTTTTATAAAAAAAATTAATTGATTTTTCAAACTTTAAAAATCACAATAAATCTTTAAGCAATTCCACATTTTTTAATTTACATCGATTTCATATTAATACAATAGACTATTTACAATATTCTACGCCCTTGTTTCGTTTTCTGCTTTTTCGTTTTCTATCCTCAATCCATTGATTGCCAATTTTCCCGTACTTCATAGTACGCGGGGGAGGGCCTTCTCTGTGGCTGCCCCGGCTCTATGGAACCAACTCCCCCCCCCCCAATATCCATACTGCTCCCACCCTGCTGGCCTTCCGAAAGGGTATGAAGACCTGGCTTTGCCGGCAGGCCTGGGGGTCATGAAATTGACATCTGCCATGGCCAAATTACACATGTATGTTGCTTGGGTTGATTGAGTGATGGGTTTTTAAACTGGGGTTTTAGATTTTTTTACTGGGGTGTTAGATTTTCCATATTGGACTTCTTTTTTATTGTATTTGTATCTTCATATTGTTGTAAGGGAAGGTTTGGTAGGGAAGGTTTGCCTATTTGCCGATGACTCTAAAATGTGCAATAGGGTTGATATTCCTGGAGGGGTCTGTAATATGGTAAATGATTTAGCTTTACTAGATAAATGGTCAAAGCAATGGAAACTGCAGTTTAATGTTTCCAAATGTAAAATAATGCACTTGGGGAAAAGGAATCCTCAATCTGAGTATTGCATTGGCAGTTCTGTGTTAGCAAAAACTTCAGAAGAGAAGGATTTAGGGGTAGTGATTTCGGATAGTCTCAAAATGGGTGAACACTGTGGTCGGGCGGTAGGAAAAGCAAGTAGGATGCTTGGCTGCATAGCTAGAGGTATAACAAGCAGGAAGAGGGAGATTGTGATCCCCTTATATAGAGCGCTGGTGAGACCACATTTGGAGTACTGTGTTCAGTTCTGGAGACCTCACCTACAAAAAGATATTGACAAAATTGAACGGGTCCAAAGATGGGCTACAAGAATGGTGGAAGGTCTTAAGTATAAAACGTATCAGGAAAGACTTAATGAACTCAATCTGTATAGTCTGGAGGACAGAAGTAAAAAGGGGGGACATGATCGAAACATTTAAATATGTTAAAGGGTTAAATAAGGTTCAGGAGGGAAGTGTTTTTAATAGGAAAGTGAACACAAGAACAAGGGAACACAATCTGAAGTTAGTTGGGGGAAAGATCAAAAGCAACATGAGAAAATATTATTTTACTGAAAGAGTAGTAGATCCTTGGAACAAACTTCCAGCAGACGTGGTTGGTAAATCCACAGTAACTGAATTTAAACATGCCTGGGATAAACATATATCCATTGTAAGATAAAATACAGGAAATAGTATAAGGGCAGACTAGATGGACCATGAGGTATTTTTCTGCCGTCAGTCTTCTATGTTTCTATGTAAGCCTTGTTGTGAGTCCTTTGGGATTGGGTGGCATAGAAGTCAAATAAAATAATTAAGTAAGTAAGTAAGTAAGTAAGTAAGTAAGTAAGTAAGTAAGTAAGTAAGTAAGTAAGTAAGTAAGCAACTAAATAAATAAACAAACAAATAAATAAATTCTCAATCTTTTGGTCCTCTAAATTGTATAGTTAATTTGTCCTTTTCTGTGCGGTCATAGATTTTTCTTTATTATTAAACTTTCAGTGGTTTAGTAATTTGGATAATTTGGTGATATGGTGAGATTTTACTTGGCTTTTTCCTCCCTGGTTTTAATATTGTAAGTTTTGGGGTTTTCTTTTTCATTTATAGATTTTTTTTTTTAATGGGCATATATGATTAAAAAAAGGTTAATAAATATACATGAAAATTGATATGGATTAGATATGGAGAAATTTGAACGACGATAGCCTAATCAATATAAGGTGATTAAAATTTGGAACAGCTTAAAAGGTGTATTAGTTAATGGCGCATAATGTTAAATAAGAAACTGGAGCAGCAATTTTTTGTCCAGATGTCAAAAGTAAAACATTGGATCTGTATATTGTAATTTTAAAATTGATTTATTGTGAAGCAATTTGATTTTGTTGGTATTTTATACTGTATTCTGAGAAAAATAAAAAAATTCTTTGCCGAAACTTTCAGTGGGCCAGTTAGTTTTATTTTAATTTTTTCCGTAATGCATCTGAAAAACGAGAGATGGGAGCCTCTTTAATGAGACGTGGCTGAAGCCAGACAGGATAAAAAACTGATCGAAATGGCTCGCCGGTAATTAAAAATAAAAATAGGAAAGAGCAATAGGTGAAAAAATTTGTTCAGAGGCGACAACAGACGGTGTTTCGCCTGCCAGCCAAGCTTAAAATATGATCTGTTAGAAACATAGAAACATAGAAGACTGACGGCAGTAAAAGACCTCATGGTCCATCTAGTCTGCCCTTATACTATTTCCTGTATTTTATCTTACAATGGATATATGTTTATCCCAAGCATGTTTAAATTCAGTTCCTGTGGATTTACCAACCACGTCTGCTGGAAGTTTGTTCCAAGGATCTACTACACTTTCAGTGAAATAATATTTTCTCACGTTGCTTTTGATCTTTTCCCCAACTAACTTCAGATTGTGTCCCCTTGTTCTTGTGTTCACTTTCCTATTAAAAACACTTCCCCTCCTGAACCTTATTTAACCCTTTAACATATTTAAATGTTTCGATCATGTCCCCCCTTTTCCTTCTGTCCTCCAGACTATACAGATTGAGTTCATTAAGTCTTTCCTGATACGTTTTATGCTTAAGACCTTCCACCATTCTTGTAGCCCGTCTTTGGACCCGTTCAATTTTGTCAATCTCTTTTTGTAGGTGAGGTCTCCAGAACTGAACACAGTATTCCAAATGTGGTCTCACCAGTGCTCTATATAAGGGCATCACAATCTCCCTCTTCCTGCTTGTTATACCTCTAGCTATCTGTTGATTGAATACTAGCTGATAGCCACATTTTAAAAAAATAAATAAAATGCAATTGAAAATTATCTTCCTTCAGGGCATGTTAAGAGCCAAAGAAGCACAGGGTTGTTTTTCATTTTACAATGCAAATAGTGAAAGGAAATTAAATTATTTACAAACAGCACCTTTTCTGCTTTTTGGGAAAGTACATGGAGTATTGCTTTCGCATAAAGAGAAGCACAAGGAAATAAGCCAGAACAACAGTCACTACGTACCATTATGGAAGACGAGACGTAACCCAAAGCCAGCGTCGCTAGATTCACCCTGAAACAAACAACCAAGTCCTTAAGGTGTGATAGTCAGGTTGTCTATCACACCATAAATCCCCACCTTCGATTTTTTTTTGCATTTTAAACAAACAAACAAATAGATGCAATTTCAATTTCAATTCAATTCAATTTATTAGATTTGTATGCCGCCCCTCTCCCAAGACTCGGGGCGGCTCACAACAATAATAAAAACAATATTCCAGGGAAAACAAATCTAATATTAAAAAGCACATAAAACCCTATAAAGCAAACAACATATACATACCCAAATAATAGATATATATATAAAAAAAGCCTGGGGGAAAGGTGTCTCAACTCCCCCATGCCTGGCGGTATAGATGGGTCTTGAGTAATTTACGAAAGACAAGGAGTGTGGGGGCAGTTCTAATCTCAGGGGGGAGTTGATTCCAGAGGGCCGGGGCTGCCACAGAGAAGGCTCTTATTTATTATTTAGATTTGTATGCCGCCCGTCTCCGAAGACTCTTCCCCTGGGGCCTGCCAAACGACATTGTTTGGTTGACGGGACCTGGAGAAGGCCAACTCTGTGGGACCTTATCGGTCGCTGGGATTCGTGCAGTAGCAGGTGGTTCCGGAGGTACTCTGGTGCAATTTATAATACATAAGCCAGTTTGGCCTAGTAGTAAAAGCATCAAGCTAGAAATTGGGAGTTCTAGTTCTGTCTTAGGCATGGGAGCCAGCGGGGTGACTTTGGACCAATCGCTAGGAGACTGGGAGTTCTAGTCCAACCTTAGGCGTGAAAACCAGCTGGGTGACTTTGGACCAATCGCTAGGAGACTGGGAGTTCTAGTCCAACCTTAGGCGTCAAAACCAGCTGGGTGACTTTGGGCCAATCGCTAGGAGACTGGGAGTTCTAGTCCCACCTTAGGCTTGAAAACCAGCTGGGTGACTTTGGGCCAATCGCTAGGAGACTGGGAGTTCTAGTCCCGCCTTAGGCTTGAAAGCCGGCTGGATAACTTTTGAACCAATTGCCAGGAGACTGGGAGTTCTAATCCCGCCTTTGGTACGAAAGACAGCTGGGTATCCCAATGGGAGGAAAACTGAATCCGGAGGACTCTCTCCCGAACTCAAGCATTTTTTAAAAAATTTTTATTTATTTCATTTTTTGACATAGTTAAATAAAACAAATAACAAATAAACAAAACAAAAAAACAACAAAAAAGGGAAACAGTACAATAAATATCACCTGTAATAATACAAAAAACCCAAACACGATTAGGTCCCACAGAGTGGGCCTTCTCCGGGTCCCGTCAACTAAACAATGTCGGTTGGCAGGGCCCAGGGGAAGAGCCTTCTCTGTGGCGGCCCCGACCCTCTGGAACCAACTCCCCCCGGAGATTAGAACTGCCCCTACTCTCCTTGCCTTTCGTAAACTCCTTAAGACCCACCTGTGTCGTCAGGCATGGGGGAACTGAGACATCTCCCCCGGGCATATACAATTTATGAATGGTATGTGTGTATGTATGTGTGCTTAGAAAATGGGGTTTTTAAAATGTTTTTAGTAGAAATTTAGATTTGCTGAAATTGTCTTCTGTTATTCTGTTGTGAGCCGCCCCGAGTCTGCGGAGAGGGGCGGCATACAAATCTAAATAAATGAAATGAAATGAATGAATATAAATAGAACATTTGGGAAGCAAAAGTTTCCCCACTTCTTTTTTGAGTGTTCAATCAGAGAATTTTCCTTGGTCGTTGAATATTTCTTTTAGTTTGACGAGTTGCTTTGCTTGAATTTTAATCCTTTCTCCATTGTTCTTTTCTTTAGCCAATAGTAAAAATTTCCCCATATCTTATAGTAATCTGAGTCTTCTTTTCCCTCTAATTTTTTTGACATCCTGTCCATCTCTGCACAGTCTAGTATTTTTTTTTATTATTATACTTTCTTCTGGTGTTTTATCTATTTTCCAATACTGGGCGTATGCTATTCTAGCTGCTGTTAGTATGTGGATGGATAAGTATCTTACTTCTTTTTTCATTTTTTTAATTAAAAATACCTAATAAGTATAATTCTGGTTTTTTTTTTCAAATTCTTCCTTTGTTATTTCTTTTAGCCAATCTGTTATCTTATTCCAGTAGTTTTTTGCCAGTAAACAGGTCCACCATTGATGATAGAATGTGCCACTTCCAGCATAATGGTGAAACTTTTGGAAACATTTTCGAAAGTCTTTCCGGTGGTAGATGCCACCTGTAAAACATTTTTAGTTGGTTTGCCTTGAACGCTGACGATTTTGACACCTGCCAATTATTAATCCATAATTTTTCCCAATTTCTCTAATTCAATTGTACAGCCAAAATTTATTCCCCCAACTTATCATATTCTCTTTTACGATTTCCACTTCTGTTTCATATCTAATCAGATACAGTGGTACCTCATGATCCGAACTTAATTGGTTCCAGGAGGAGGTTCGTAAGGTGAAAAGTTCGTAAGATGAAACAATGTTTTCCATAGGAATCAATGATTAAATTGAATTAAATTAAATTGTAAATTGAATAATGTGTGCAAATCCTTCAGGAAAATCCCAAACTTTAGAAGGGAGGTGAACAGAGGGCAAGGAGGAGCAGCTAAAGGGGGCGGGTGGAAGAAGCAAGGCTAGGCTAAAGGGTGAGTGGGAAGGAAGAAAGGCAAGGGGGGCGCCCCTCCCTTTTCTTTCTTCAAAAGACACCCTTTCAGTTCCTTTGCAAGCATGCAAAATCTTTACTCCTCCAAGCTGCCCCTCCCTCCCCCCTTTTCTTTCTTCAAAAGACACCGTTTCAGTGCCTTTGCAAACACGTTGTTCTCTGTAAAATTTTTCCTCCCCCAAGCTGCCCCTCCCTCCTCCCTTTTCTTTCTTAAAAAGATACCCTTTCAGTGCCTTTGCAAACACCTTGTTCTCTGCAAAATCTTTCCTACTCCAAGCCGCCCCTCCCTCCTCCCTTTTCTTTCTTAAAAAGATACCCTTTCAGTGCCTTTGCAAACACCTTGTTCTCTGCAAAATCTTTCCTACTCCAAGCAGCCCCTCCCTTTTCTTTCTTCAAAAAAGGGGAAAAAAAGAAACCCCTTCATCCCAGCAGCAGCTGCTTGGGTTCGTAAGGTGAAAATAGTTCGGAAGAAGAGGCAAAAAAATCTTAAACACCGGGTTCGTATCTTGAAAAGTTCGTTAGAAGAGGCGTTCGTAAGATGAGGTACCACTGTATTTATATCTTTTGCCAATTAACTCAAGCATTCTAAGTAGACCATTTTAGAATCTTTTGGTGTTCGGCGTACAAAGTAGAACAAACACCCAACTGGCCGCAATCTGTCACTATGATAAACGGCCACCGTCAGGAGAGCCACCCTCCTTTCTCTTTCCTGCCCAGCGCTCTGCATCATTTTGACAGCTGCCCCGATAGCCTTTCCAATCTGCATGAACCAGTGCTGTCTGCCTGGCAGCCTCCACTTGATTTGAGCATGTCATATAAAACAGTTTTCTAATGGTGACACTCGTACCCTTCGACGTGGAGCCACATGCCGTGTTGCTCGCAGAGTTCCCTGAGTCGACCGAGTTTGTCCGTGTGCCCGGCCCCGGGAGTGCCTGCATGGAAAGGAAACGACAGTGGGAGGCTGGGAAGACAGGGCTCTTAAGACAGACGGGACCTCATTAGAAACGAATAATATAAATAATAATTAAATAGATCTTTTTAACATAGAAACATAGAAGACTGACGGCAGGAAAAGACCTCATGGTCCATCTAGTCTGCCCTTATACTATTTTCTGTATTTTATCTTAGGATGGATATATGTTTATCCCAGGCATGTTTAAATTCAGTGACTGTGGATTTACCAACCACGTCTGCTGGAAGTTTGTTCCAAGGATCTACTACTCTTTCAGTAAAATAATATTTTCTCATGTTGCTTTTGATCTTTCCCCCAACTAACTTCAGATTGTGTCCCCTTGTTCTTGTGTTCACTTTCTTATTAAAAACACTTCCCTCCTGGACCTTATTTAACCGTTTACCATATTTAAATGTTTCGATCACGTCCCCCCTTTTCCTTCTGTCCTCCAGACTATACAGATTGAGTTCATGAAGTCTTTCCTGATACGTTTTATGCTTAAGACCTTCCACCATTCTTGTAGCCCGTCTTTGGACCCGTTCAATTTTGTCAATATCTTTTTGTAGGTGAGGTCTCCAGAACTGAACACAGTATTCCAAATGTGGTCTCACCAGCGCTCTATATAAAGTGCATTATTTTACATTTGGAAACATTAAACTGCAGTTCCCATTGCTTTGACCATTTATCTAGTAAAGCTAAATCATTTACCATATTACAGACCCCTCCAGGAATATCAACCCTATTGCACACTTTAGAGTCATTGGCAAATAGGCAATGCTTCTTCCATGACTTTTATTACAACAACAACCCAACATTGTAGGGGGGGGGGGGGGACCCCAGTTTGTTTATATGTGCTAAAAACACCCACCAGAGTTGGCCACCAGGAGTATAGGAAGCTTTCCAGATTCAAGGTCCTCCTTGATCAGTCGGTCCAACAACGCAACATCCTATCGCCAAGCGAAACGGAAGGGAATAACGTCAAAAAAGCATAAAAATAGGCAACGCTAGAGACTTTACCGTTTCTTGGTTTTGTAAAACATAAAAATAAAAAAAGAGCAAACCAACCTTACCATTTGATGTTGGGAGCCGAACATTGTGTTACAGGGCACTCGGCACATGCAGGAAAGAGGTAAGCCGAGCTACAGAAAGAGAGACAAAGTTCAGGGTAGTCCTTGACTTGTGGCCGTTCAGAGTTTTTTGTGGTTGGCTCTGGCCCAGCTCCTGCCCCAAGGAATGTGGAGGTGGATGCGGGGGAAACATCCACATGCCACAGGTCTGTTTTGCTCCCGATAGAACCTCCTGACGAAGTCTCCTCTGACGAAGGAAGCATGAGTGGCAGGGAAGAGGGGAGTTTGGCAGACAGCCCAGGAGGTGATCAATCATCCTTATCATCCCTGGATTCTGAACAAGAACTTATGACGGACCCACGCATGCGTAGAGTGATGCATAGGAGAGAACAACTGAAGGATTATTACAGGAGATAAGTGAGGCCACCTGTGGTTGGGTGGGGCTGCTGTAATTAGTGCTACAGATAAAAAGAGCAGCGTGCTGATTTAGCCTGGTGGAAGTTTATCTGATTCTTAGTTTCGTCAAGATCGTGGTTTGTTGTTTCCCTGTTCAAGACTATGTGTGGAATTTCTGGACTTTATTTATCCCAGGCATGTTTAAATTCAGTTACTGTGGATTTACCAACCACGTCTGCTGGAAGTTTGTTCCAAGCATCTACTACTCTTTCAGTCAAATAATATTTTCCCACATTACTTCTAATCTTTCCCCCAACTAACCTCAACTGGGTGATGTTGGGCCAATGGCCAGGAGATGGTGAGTTCTAGTTCTTCCTTACCAACTAGGTGACTTTGGTCCAATCACCAGGAGATGGAGAGTTCTAGTCCTGCCTTAGGTATGAAAGTCAACTGGGTGATTTTGGGCCAATGGCCAGGAGACTGGGAGCTCTAGTCTCACCTTAGGCATGAAAACCAACTGAGTGACTTTGGCCCAATCATCAGGAGATGGTGAGTTCTAGTCCCACCTTAGGCATGAAAGCCAACTAGGTGACTTTAGGCCAATGGCCAATAGATAGTGAGTTCTAGTTCTTCCTTATGAACTAGGTGACTTTGGGCCAATGGCCAGGAGATGGTGAGCTCTAGTCCCATTTTAGGCCTGAAAGCCAACTAGGTGACTTTGGGCCAATGGCCAGGAGATGGTGAGCTCTAGTTCTTCCTTATTAACTAGGTGACTTTGGGCCAATCACCAGGAGATGGTAAGTTCTAGTCCCATTTTAGGCATGAAAGCCAACTAGGTGACTTTGGACCAATGGCCAGGAGATGGTGAGCTCTAGTTCTTCCTTACCAACTAGGTGACTTTGGGCCAATCACCAGGAGATGGTGAGTTCTAGTCCCGCCTTAAGCATGAAAGCCAACTAGGTGACTTTGGGCCAATTGGCAAGAAATTGTGAGTTCTAGTTTGGCCTTAGCCATGAAAGTCAACTGGGTGACTTTGGACCCATCGCCGGGAGATGGTGAGTTCTAGTCCTATAAAATGGGCCATGAAAGCCATCTAGGTAACTTGGACCAGCCATTCTATCTCAGCCCAATTCATTTCCCAGGGTTGTTGTAGGGAAAATAGGAGGAAGCAGAACCAAACAATCAAGTTAACAGGCATTTACTGATGTCAGCAAAGGAAGAACAATGCTTTTCAGCCCAAAAACTCTGCACCCATTTCAACCTACCTGACTACAGAGGAATTGTCCCAAGCCGGTTCTTGCTGCAGCACTGATGTACACCATTGGCTGCTTGTTATATAAGGCATTAAAACCTTCGGTGGCATAATCTTCATAGCGGGAGTGAATCACCAGCTTGCAGATTTTCAAAAGCCCTTCGCGGTCGTCTTCGTGGTAATAGGCTGACCCGTTTTCAAACCTGTTAAGAGCAATGAATCACGTTAAAACATCAGCAATTATCCCCCAGCACTCCTTCTGAAAAACCTTGGGAGGAGGAAAAATGCTATGTTAAGCTTTTAATTACCATGGCTAAAAGACACAGTAGAGACCTTCAAATTTCTAGGTTCTATCATATCTCAAGACCTAGAACGGTCACATAACATCAAAAATGTCAAACATGGGGGACATGATGGAAACATTTAAATATGTCAAAGGGTTAAATAAGGTCCAGGAGGGAAGTGTTTTTAATAGGAAAGTGAACACAAGAACAAGGGGACACAATCTGAAGTTAGTTGGGGGAAAGATCAAAGGCAACATGAGAAAATATTATTTTACTGAAAGAGTAGTAGATGCTTGGAACAAACTTCCAGCAGACGTGGTTGGTAAATCCACAGGAACTGAATTTAAACATGCCTGGGATAAACATAGATCCATTGTAAGATAAAATACAGGAAATAGTATAAGGGCAGACTAGATGGACCATGAGGTCTTTTTCTGCCGTCAGTCTTCTATGTTTCTAAATACATCACTCAGTCCTAGACGCTTGGGAACTGTTTGATTTGTGATATTCTGATACCAAATCCAGCATATCAATCTTGTTTGCTGTGTATTACTGTTTTTTGTGAATAATAATAATAATAATAATAATAATAATACCGTGTTTCCCCGATAGTAAGAACCCCCCCCCCCGATTGTAAGACATATGGGGGGTTTCAGGGGGGTTGGCTAATATAAGCCATACCCCGAAAGTAAGACATATGTCTTACTTTCGGGGAAACACGGTACTAAAAGCGAGGGAGGCATCGGAGCAGTTCGTGGCGCTGGCGAGGGAGCTTCGCGCCCAGGAGAGTCTCCCAAACCCGGCGCGGATAAGGACTCCTCGGCTGGCGGAGGAAGCGCGGCGGCAGGCTCCGGAGAAGAAAGAAGCGGCGGATAGCTGGCGAGGTGCCGGCTGGAGGGCTGGACCCCGCCGCTTTGCCGCCGCTCTCGCCGCCGGCTTTGCTCTCGCCGCCGTGCCTGGTGCTGCCTGCCTGCCTGCTGCCGTAGCCGGGCTGGGCGCGGGGCATCCTCGGTGTTGGGCAGCAGCGGGAGGAGCCGCAGCCTCCGGAGCCGGCCAGCTAGGCGCCCCCAGGACGCACATCGCGGACCGGCCCCGCCGCGGCACAGGAGGGATGGAGGCCGGGCCCAACGGGCAGCCGCGCCTGCCGCGCAACGCTGCCTAACGCCGCCCGCCTGGAGGAGAAGAGGCCTCGCTCGGGCCGAAGCCTGAAGACGAGCCGGCCCCGGTGCCCGGGACAATATAAGACATACCCCCAAAGTAAGACACAGTGGGGCTTTTGGGGGTAAAAAGATAGTAAGACACTGCCTTACTATCGGGGAAACACGGTAATAATTACTGATGATAAAAAGAGCCTTTTGTTTTCATAATTAGTTTCTGGATGTTTAGATTAAATGTCGGCTGGCGGGGCCCAGGAGAAGAGCCTTCTCTGAGGCGGCCCCGGCCTTCTGGAATCAACTCCCTCCAGAGATTCGAATATCCCAAACCCTCCTCACTTTCCATAAAATGCTGAAGACTCACCTTTGTCGCCAGGCGTGGGGATAAATACCTCCCCACCTTTGTTGTGCTTTCTAACCTCTATTGTATGACGGATTGGGTTGAATGTGTACGATTGTGTAGTTGGTGATTTTATAATATTGGTTGTTTTTTAAATTGGTTTTTAACTTTTATTATTGGATTTGTAATGCATTGTGTTATTATTATGTTGTGAGCCGCCTCGAGTCTTCGGAGACGGGCAGCATACCAATCTAATAAATTATTATTTATTTTTATTTTTATTTTTATTATTGTTGTTGTTCTGTCAAGCTCTCTGGTAGAATCCTCCCGAAAATGCACAGATACAATTTCAGACACCCACACGTTTGAAAATTCAAAACAATGTTCTTTATATCGAAAATCCAAATAAACGGAGCACTCTTTTTGTATAGCAAAGAGCACTCGTCTCCAAACAAACTGGTAATTTGTACAAGTCCCTTATCAGTTCTGTGATACTTAGCTTGCAGCTGTGAGGCAATTCACAGTCCTTCTTCTTTCACAAAGTGAAACACACTTTGCTCTGGTTTAGTTTCAAAGCGGGGAAAAATCAGCACACAAAAGGTCGAAGTCAGCAAGGCAGGCACGAAACACAAGGATCAGATAATCCTCCACAATGGCCAAACCCACAGGCTGCTATTTATAGCAGCCTCACTAATGACCACAGCCCCACCCAACCACAGGTGGCCTCATTTTCTTTGATAATAATCTCTCAGTTGTTGCTGCCTATGCATCGCTCTCCCCATGCATGGCTGTATCATTAACTCTTGTTCCGAATCCAAGGAGGAGCTAGATAATTGATCTCCTTCTGAGCTGTCTGCCACACTCTCCTCCTCCCTGTCACTCCTGTCTTCTTGGTCAGAGGAGCCTTCATCAGCAGATTCCACCAGGGGCAAAACAGGCCTGCAGCATGTGGATGTCTCCCCCACATCCACAGTCCTTGGGGCAGGAGCTGGGCCAGAGCTAACCACAACTATTATTATTATTATTATTATTATTATTATTATTATTATTATTATTATTATTATTATTATTATTAAATGGGACTTTCTTTCATGATAAAGGGCACACAAAAGAGCATCACCAACACAAGGGTACCTGAAGAGCCTGCAGAGCCAGAGAGTTGTGTCAGAAAGGATTTTGGTGGTAAGTTTTCGCAGCCTGTCTCTGTCCAGGACAGAAATATAAGCCGCCAAGCTGTGTCCTAAGAGAGCCATGTGTCCCTGTTCCCCCACATTCTGTAGCCTGCAAGGAAAAAGAGAGAACGTCATACAAATCACACTTCTCTTCGGAGGCTGAGAAAAGCCTCTCCTAATACAGTAGTACCTCTAGATACGAGTTTAATTCGTTCCAGAACGGAGCTCGTATGTCGATCAGCTCGTATCTGGAACAAATGGCTTTAGACTTTGTTTTTCCCCGCGGAGATAACCAAAAGCAAGGATTCTTGCGCCACCTAGTGGAAGCTCGGCTCGTATCCCGAATTTGAGCTCGGGTCTGGAACAGAAATTTCGCTCCCATCGTGGCTCGTATCTTGGAATACTCGCATGTGGAGCAGCTCGTATCTAGAGGTACTACTGTATATCAAAAAATGATCAAGGGGCATTTTATTGGGTGTATTTATATTTAAGCGGTATTTTATTTTCAGTCCAAAAGAGCGATTAGACATCTGTTCAAGCTGCTCTCGGCTTAAGGCCACGTTAAAATACAATCCCCTGTATGTTGTCGATTGGATTTTAACTTGGTTTTTGAGCCGTTATTGCAAGGGTGTCAATCTCAAAGCCCGGGGGCCGGATTCGGCCCGCAGGGGGCTTACATCTGGCCCGCAGGAAACAACAAAGTTTCGGCCCGAGGTGCCCTTGCCAGCGAAAAAAAAGCTCGGCTGGGCCATATATGGGCCCTCCCAGACTCTGTTTTCATCCACAACAGCCTCCTGCAGCCCTCTTCCAATGAAAATAGAACTCTGGGTGGAGGTGGCTGTGTTTTCACCAGCAGAGGGTTGCGGAAGCTGTCCTGATAAAAAACGGAGCTCGAGACCCATTTTTTGATGGCAGAAGGCTCGGGATGCCACAGGCACCCCTGACACAAGTGATGTCAAGTTGGCAAGCCCCCCCCCCCAACCCTGATGCATCCCTCGATGAAATCGCATTTGATACCCCTGCATTATTGGCTTGATGGTGCAGTGGTTTTCAACCTGGGGTCAGGACCCATTTGGAGGTTGAATGATCGTTTCACAGGGGTCGCCTAAGACCCTGGGAAAACACAAATTCCCCATGGTGTTAGGAACTAAAGCTTCTATTCTGGCCCCTTGGAACATATATTTACAATCCGACCAATCAGGCGTTTACAGTGGGGGTGTCCCTCTGACTTTCCTGCCAATCAGCTTAAAGCTCTGTTGGGAGAATTGGCACTGGACTTATGGTTGGGGGTCACCATAACATGAAGAACTGTATTGGGCGCGGCATTAGAAAAGTTGAGAACCACTGCCTGGTGGCTTTTAAAGAACATCTCTTTTCAAGAGAACATTTTGGTGCAGACTTGCCACCTGGAAACTTCAACCTTCAAACTTTTGGGGGCTACTTTTTCACTTCCCTAAATTGCTCCCTGAATTGTTAATTTTTTTATGTTTACAGAGGTAATCAACATTGCCTACTGCTGACTTTTTTTTCACCCCTGAGAAGCAGGAAATCAAACCTTTAAATCAGAAAGCAAAAGGCTTAGAAAATAGAAATTGGGTGCTCTGGGGTGGAGCTCCATTTTTGCTACCCCACTGCGTTCCACCCCGTCTGGGCAGCAGCCCACCCCTGCCTCCAGCCCTTTTCATGACCTCGACAGATCTCTTATTAAACAAAGAGTTACCTGTAAGACTGTAGTGATTCTTCCTCCTCGTCTCCGTGCATCAGAGTCTGAACTAGCTGGAGAATGCTGACCATGTCCTGTCCACTGGAGGAAGGGAGAGAAACACAAATCCGTCTTGGTCATGAGGTCATCCGAAATTAAATCAGAGTCCGAGGCGCAGCATTCCTCAAAGTTCCAATTTATTAACAGAGCCATGTTGGCACATTGTGAGAAAACCGAATCTAAAGCTCCACCGAGTTTAAAGTTCATTCCCTTGCTCCCACAACCACATGTTCATCCTGTCGACCAGTTGTCTTTTGCCAACGTGTCCGCTACTCCCCATCAGCTTCCGGCCAGGTGCTGAACCAAAGATGACCTTAAGAATCTAGAAGGAATTTGCTATGGCTACATCTTTTCGTCCTTCATGCAACAGCCCCTCCCAAGGCCCCACAGCAAGAATACGTTTTAAAGCAATTACTAGATAAATGGTCAAAGCAATGGAAACTGCAGTTTAATGTTTCCAAATGTAAAATAATGCACTTGGGGAAAAGGAATCCTCAATCTGAGTATTGCATTGGCAGTTCTGTGTTAGCTAAAACTTCAGAAGAGAAGGATTTAGGGGTAGTGATTTCTGACAGTCTCAAAATGGGTGAGCAGTGTGGTCGGGCGGTAGGAAAAGCAAGTAGGATGCTTGGCTGCATAGCTAGAGGTAGAACAAGCAGGAAGAGGGAGATTGTGATCCCCTTATATAGAGCGCTGGTGAGACCACATTTTAAATACTGTGTTCAGTTCTGGAGACCTCACCTACAAAAAGATATTGACAAAATTGAACGGGTCCAAAGACGGGCTACAAGAATGGTGGAAGGTCTTAAGCATAAAACGTATCAGGAAAGACTTAATGAACTCAATCTCTATAGTCTGGAGGACAGAAGGAAAAGGGGGGACATGATCGAAACATTTAAATATGTCAAAGGGTTAAATAAGGTCCAGGAGGGAAGTGTTTTTAATAGGAAAGTGAACACAAGAACAAGGGGACACAATCTGAAGTTAGTTGGGGGAAAGATCAAAAGCAACGTGAGAAAATATTATTTTATTGACAGAGTAGTAGATCCTTGGAACAAACTTCCAGCAGACGTGGTTGGTAAATCCACAGTAACTGAATTTAAACATGCCTGGGATAAACATATATCCATTGTAAGATAAAATACAGGAAATAGTATAAGGGCAGACTAGATGGACCATGAGGTCTTTTTCTGCCGTCAGTTTTCTATGTTTCTATAAAGCGTGCCAGGCCAAAGTCTTCAAGTCAACTTCAGAAATCTGAACTGTTGTCTCCTACAACCACCATTACGCTTTCCTTCTATTTATTCCCCAGCCAGGGAGGGGCCATTCAACTGCTTGTCCTCAGTTATTGTCCTGTCCTAACAGCTCAGCATATATGCGCATCTGAAACAGGCCCCATTTCCTATTTTTCCTCCCAACTTATTTTAGCTTCCACAGGCAGCCGCCTTTCTGGTGGCTGGGAAATGTCAGACAGCCCTGGCTCTATCTCTGCCTCGGACACAGAGCATCTATCAGAGGCTTCCCAGACTTCAGCACTGGTTCATCAGAGCTTTCCCAGAATTCAACACTGGTCCACTAGTCCAACCTCCTCATCGTCTGAGTCTGCTCCGCAGGCCACAACACACAATTAAAAAGTGACTTACAACCAGTCCTCACACTTATAACTGTTGCATCCCTGGGGTTACATGATGCAAATCAGGGCCCTTGGCAAACCAGGATGGATTGAGGGATGCAGCCTCTCAAAGTCACATGATCGCCAACAATGACCTTTGCTGTTGATAAGCAGAGTCAACGGTTTTTGCTTAGCGGACGTGTGATTTGCTTAATGACCAAGGCAAGTTGAAATCCGCCCATCTTAAAGTTGCTAAGAACGCATTTGTGAGAGAGATGAGCGGCTAAGAATGTTGATATAGAAAACAAAATAAATCAAGACTGAGAAACGTTGATTTAGACATGTTGCATCGAGCATGGAATTGGAATCTGTTGCTTGTGGATCACAAGCTTCCTAACAGACAGGAAGCAGCAGGTGAAGCTAGGAAAAATCACATCAGATACATGTACAATTAGCACAGGTGCCCCCCCAGGCTGTGTACTCTCATCACTTCTCTTCTCTCTATACACTAATGACTGCATCTCAAACGATCCATTTGTTAAACTACTGAAGTTTGCAGATGATACAACAGTGATCGGACTCATTCGAGACAATGATGAATCCGCATACAGACAGGAAGTTGAACAACTATCCTTGTGGTGTGACCAGAACAATCTAGAACTGAACACACTCAAAACCGTAGAAATGGTGGTAGACTTTAAGAGAAACCCTTCCACCCTTCCACCTCTCACAATACTAGACAACACAGTATCAACAGTAGAGACCTTCAAATTTCTAGGTTCTATCATATCTCAAGACCTAAAATGGTCACCTAACATCAAAAACATCATCAAAAAAGCACAACAAAGAATGTTCTTTCCGCACCAGCTCAGGAAGCTCAAACTGCCCAAGGAGCTGCTGATACAGTTCTACAGAGGAATCATTGAGTCTGTCATCTGCACCTCTATAACATTCTGGTTTGGTGCTGCAACCCAACAGGACCGACACAGACTTCAGAGGATAATCAGAACTGCAGAAAAAACAATTGCTGCCAACCTGCCTTCCATTGAGGACCTGTGTACTGCACAAGTCAAAAAAAGGGCGGGGAAAATATTGACTGACCCCTCACATCCTGGACACAAATTGTTTCAACTCCTACCCTCAAAACATCGCTACAGAGCACTGCACACCAAGACAACTAGACACAAGAACAGTTTTTTCCCGAACGCCATCACTCTGCTAAACAAATAATTCCCTCAACACTGTCAGACTTTCTACTAAATCTGCACTTCTATTCTACTAGTTTTTCTCATCATTCCTATCACCCATTTTCTCCCATGTTGACTGTATGACTGTAACTTGTTGCTTATATCCTAAGATTTTTATTAATATTGCTTCTTCATTGCTTATTTGACCCCTATGACAATGATTAAGTGTCGTACCACATGATTCTTGACAAATGTATATTTTATTTTATGTACGCTGAGAGCATATGCACCAAGACAAATTCCTTGTGTGTCCAATCACACTTGGCCAATAAAAATTCTATTCTATTCTATTCTATTCTATTCTAAATGTCCTCTTAAACTTTACACAAACCACTGATCCATTTGCCCCAACGTTGGCAACAATCACACATCAGATTGATGACAATTATGGTGGCTATCAGTTACCAACATTATGTGATTTGGTAAACGAATTTAGATTATTCTCTTTCCCCAGTTCCAATTCTCCACAATCAAAACACCCAAGTTATTAGTGGGGGGACAAAAGCCCCATATAAACAGAGAGAAGAAAAACTCCTAATTTTGAGTCATTTACCTGCCTTGAAGTGGCCCGGGAATATCCTTTCTGGTGTAGTTCTTTTCATTTTCTTCGTCAACTCTCCTAATTTGAACACAAAACAGCAGGAATTGATGACAGGTTGGGCTATATATCAGTGGTGAAATCAATTTATTTTTAATACCGGTTCTACGGGTGCGGCTTGGTGGGTGTGGAGGGGTAGGATAGTGCAAAATCCCCATTCCCTCCCCACTCCAGGAGAAGATACTGCAAAATCCCCATTCTTTCCCCACTCCAGGGGAAGGATACTGCAAAATCCCCATTCTTTCCCCACTCCAGGAGAAGGATACTGCAAAATCCCCTTTCCCTCCCCACTCCAGGGGAAGGATATTGCAAAATCTCCATTCCCTCCCCACTCCAGGGGAAGGATACTGCAAAATCTCCATTCCCTCCCCACTCCAGGGGAAGGATACTGCAAAATCTCCATTCCCTCCCCACTCCAGGGGAAGATACTGCAAAATCCCCATTTCCTCCGTTCTCCAGGGGAAGGATATTGCAAAATCTCCACTCCTTCCCCACTCCAGGGGAAGGATACTGCAAAATCCCCATTCCCTCCCCACTCCAGGGGAAGGATAGTACAAAATCCCCATTCCCTCCCCACTCCAGGGGAAGGATAGTGCAAAATCTCCATTCCCTCCCCACTCCAGGGGAAGGATAGTGCAAAATCCCCATTCCCTCCCCACTTCAGGGGAAGGATACTGCAAAATCTCCATTCCCTCCCACTCCAGGGGAAGGATACTGCAAAATCCCCATTCCCTCCCTACTCCAGGGGAAGGATACTGCAAAATCACCATTCCCTCCCCACTCCAGGGGAAGGATACTGCCAAATCTCCATTCCCTCCCCACTCCAGGGGAAGGATACTGCAAAATCCCCATCCCCTCCCTACTCCAGGGGAAGGATACTGCAAAATCACCATTCCCTCCCCACCGCAGGGGGAAGGATACTGCAAAATCCCCATTTCCACCCCATGCTGGGGCCAGACGTGGTATTTGCTGGTTCTCTGAACTACTCAAAATTTTCACTACCAGTTCTCCCGAACCAGTCAGAACCTGCTGGACTTCAGCCCTGCAATCTATGTTTTCTGCTACAGCTTGTGTTCAAAAGAGCCACACTGGATTTAGCTACATGGCTAGCGGAGGGCTGAATCCAATCCCTTTTAATAAAATGACAGGTTAAAAAAAATTTTTTTGATGCCCAAACAACATTTGCCAGGCAGGGCTATTTATTTGTTTGTCCCATTGTGTACTGCCCTAATCAAAGGATGACTCATCCCTCTTATCAAAAAGCAAAGCAAAACCCCTCCATTCAAAGCAGGAAATGTCATCCTGACCTCTGAATAACTTTTGTACTTTTTTTTAAAACCAGCTTTGCATAATTTTCTCAGGAACACGTAAAACTAAAATTATGCTTTCTCTCTCTCTCTCCCCCCCCCCCAACAATAGGACAGGCAAGAAAAAAACCTCTATATGAATAAGGAAATATCTCTAATATGCCGTCGGCTGTTCAAAGTTTATTTTAGCCTGACTGCTCAGCCGCGGTGACATAACTTAGGCTGACGTCATTAACTAATTTGCTGGGGGGAAAGACATGTTACAGCCACCGTCACTACAGAAATTGGATTCATACACTAGGCTAGAATAAATTCTAGGGGGATGGTGGGTAAGTTACTATTATTATTATTTATTTATTATTTATTAGATTTGTATGCCGTCCCTCTCTCCGAAGACTCTACTATGTTGTGTGAACATGCCGTATAAGATAGAGAGCCGGGGTGGCGCAGCACGTAGAGCAGAGGTCTCGAAACTTGGCCACTTTAAGAGTTGTGGACTTCAACTCAGTTAAAGTCCACAACTCTTAAAGTGGCCAAGTTTGGGGACCCTTGACGTAGAGTGCTGTACTGCAGGCCACTGAAGCTGACTGTAGATCTGTAGGTCGGTGCTTCAGATCTCATCACCGGCTCAAGGTTGACTCAGCCTTCCATCCTTCCGAGGTGGGTAAAATGAGGACCCGGATTGTGGGGGCAATAGGCTGTCTCTGTTAAAAAGTGCTATTGCTAACATGTTGTAAGCCGCCCGGAGTCTAAGGAGAAGGGCATAAAAATCGAATGAATGAATGAATGAATGAATGTGAGTGAGTGAATGAATAAATAAATAAGATGCACCTTTCCCCCATATAAAAGAGGTTGAAAATTTGGGTGCATCTTATACTCCGAATGTAGTTTTTTTGAAGCTTCTTTTTTTCCAGCCCTAACGAGGTTCTAACCCAGTGATGGCGAACCTATGGCATGGGTGTCACAGGTGGCACGCGGAGCCATATCTACTGGCACGCGAGCCATTGCCCTAGCTTAGCTCCAACGTTCATGCTCATAGGTTTGCCATCACGGGTATAGGGTCTGCTGTTTGGGCAGGCGTTGGACTAAAGCAGTGTTTTTCAACCAGTGTGCCGCGGCACACTAGTGTGCTGCGAGACATGGCCAGGTGTGCCGCGAAGCTCAGAGAGAGAAAGAAAACAAGAGAGAGAGAAAGAAAGAAAGCAAGAGAGAGAGAGAGAAAGAAAGCAAGCGAGAGAAAGAAAACAAGAGAGAGAAAGAAAGAGAAAAAAAGCAAGAAAGAGAAAAAGCAAGAGAACGAGAGAGACAGAGAAAGCAAGAGAGAAGGCAAGAGAAAGAGAACAAGAGAGGGAAAGAAAGAAAGAAAGAGGGATGGAGAGAGAGAGAAAAAAGAGAGAGGGAGAGAAAGAGGGAGGGAGAGAGAAATAGAGTGAAAGGGAGGAAGAGAGAGAAATTTTTTGTCTAAACTCCCTCCCCCCCCCCCCCAAATGTGCCCCATGGTTTTGTAAATGTAAAAAATGTGCCACGGCTCAAAAAAGGTTGAAAATCACTGGACTAAAGGACCTGGAAAGTCCCTTCCAGCTCTGTTTTGATTGACCAGAGTGTGTGTTGTGTGTATTCAATTTTGATGCCGCCCTTCTCCTTAGACTCAGGGCGGCTTACAACATGTTAGTAATAGCACTTTTTAAACAGAGCCAGCCTATTGCCCCCACAATCCGGGTCCTCATTTGACCCATCTGGAAAGGATGGAAGGCTGAGTCAACCTTGAGTCGGTGGTAAGACTTGAACCGCTGACCTGCAGGTCTACAGTCAGCTTCAGTGGCCTGCAGTACAGCACTCTTCCCCAAAACGGGATCTACAAGCCCAATTATTAGTAGCCCTCCTCTTCAAATCCTGCCAAGTCAAGACTATTAAATACCTCTGATTGTCTTCAAGCATCTTCATGGCCTCATTGAGATTCTTTCCCATTTCTGCTAAGGTGGGGTCAACCATCTGTTATATAGAAAGAAAAGATGGAAAAAAAGTCAATTTTGTACAGTGACCATTCTTCTCAGGTTCCCAATCCTCATAAATCATAAAAAAGAGGCTGTAACAGCTTCTCTTGAGCCATTTCTGGACTCTGGCCCACTTGGGTTGAATGTCACAATCTGCTACAGGCATACTGCTAGCAACGATAGCAATAGCACTTACAGTAGAGTTATACATCGCTTCGCAGTGCTTTACAGCCCTCTCTAAGCGGTTTACAGAATCAGCATTTTGCTCTCAACAATCTAAGTCATTTTACCCACCTCGGAAGGATGGAAGGCTGAGTCAACTTGGAGCCAGTCAGGATCGAACTACTGGCTGTGAGCGGACTTGGTCCGCAATACTGCATTCTAACCACTGAGCACCACGGAAGGAAGGAAGGAAGGAAGGAAGGAAGGAAGGAAGGAAGGAAGGGGAGGGGGAGGGGGAGGGAAATAGCAATAGCACTTAGACTTCTATACCACTTCCCAGCCTTCTCTAAGTAGTTTAAAGTCAGCCTCTTGCTCCCAGCAATCATTTTACCCACCTTGGAAGAATGGAAGGCTGAGTCAACCTTGAGCTTGTTAGGATCGAAATGCTGGCAGGTGCCAGAGTTAGCCTGCAATACTGCATTCTAACCACTGCACCACCATAATGGCAACTGTGATCTCCCATAACCAGAGGAAGCCAAATTGAAGAATCTTGGGTTTTCTTGTAAAAGTCCTTGCTGTCATTGGGTTGGGGGGTGGATGGGGGACAGTACATTAACTCCAGAGCCATCATGGGACGCTGTGTTAATGGAAAACCCTGATTAGAATTATGCTATCCATTTTCCACAGTGAATCATTCCATAGGTTGTCGGGAACTTTTCTCTCTGTCTTCACCATTTCCTTCCAGAGATGATAAAGCAGAGGTGTCAAACTTGAGCACTGCTTGTGTTATCTTTTTTTCTTATTTTTAGTTTCTTTTGCTAGCCCTTTGCCAGCAAAAACGGAGTGGGCGTGTGTTAAGTCTCTTCTTGGTGAGACAAATGTCTTTCAACTTGACCAATTGTTTGTGGTTTTTTTCCCTCCTTGGATCTAGGGTCTATTTGGACCTGAAACAGGTTGTGTTACTTAGTAAGTTAGTCAGTTTTTTTAAAATTATTGATTGATTGATTGATTTGATTTGTATGTCGCCCCTCTCCGTAGACTCATATGGGATCTTTTACCCTGAAGCTGCAAAAAATGCAGACTGACAGCTCTCTATGCATTCACCAACAGCTCAAAACTCTCGTTAGAGTAGCTAGAAGCAAACTATTATCCCCACTTAAAAAAAAAAATTCTGGGGAAATTTGGTGCAATTAAGGGCAAGGTGGATAAAAAATGATTTTTTAAAAAAAGTTAAAAAAAATTGGGTTTTTAAAAAATGTAAATTGGATTTTTAAAATTTAATCTAATTTTTAAATTGATTTTAATTTAAAATCTATCTGAAGATAAGTTACATTACTAATTTAGTTTATTCAGCATGAAATGGAGCTTAGTTGTGTAGCATGAAGCTGTATATTCTTATCCTTGTAGCCTTACAATTTATATCCTTACAAAAAGAAAAAAAATATCCTTACAATTTATATTGATTGCCTGGTTCCTAATATGATTGGATTGCTTATTTGTACCCGGACTATCATTAAGTGTTGTACCTTATGATTCTTGATGAACCCATCTTGTCTTTTATGTACACTGAGAGCATACACACCAAAACAAACTCCTTGTGTGTCCAATCACACTTGACCTATTCTATTCTATTCTATTTTCTACAATATTGGGACTATTGTGAGTCAATAGTGGGTCAGAGGAGGAGATAACAGTTGCTCTTTAAAAATTATATTTAAATCGAGTTGATTTAAATCAAGCCTTTTTACTTTGTATTTTAAATCATGATGTAAATCGTGATTTAAATCAAATCCACTCTGATTAAGGAGCAATCGAAGTATTTTAAATCTCCCTTTCACCCCTGCAAATAAATCTTGAGCCCACTCACCAATTTTTATTATTATTTTTGGACAATATGCCATTCAATTCTTGGCATACAATGATACCTTGTCTTACGAACTTAATTGGTTCCAGGACAAGGTTCTTAAGGTGAAAAGTTTGTAAGACAAAACAATGTTTCCCATAGGAATCAATGGAAAAGCAATTAATGCGTGTAAGCCCAAAATTCACCCCTTTTGCCAGCCGAAGCACCCTTTTTTGTGCTGCTTGGATTGCCCTGAGGCTCCCCTCCAAGGGAAACCCCACCTCCGGACTTCTGTGTTTTTGCGATGCTGCAGGGGAATCCCAGCAGGGGAATCCCAGCATTGCAAAAACGGGCGCTTAGCTGGCAACGGAAGTCCGGAGGTGGGGGTTTCCCAGCGAAGGGAGCATCAGTGAAATCGCAGCAGCGCAAAAACACTGAAGTCCTTGAAACCCCACCTCCGGACTTCTGTGTTTTTGTGATGCTATGATTTCACTGAGGCTCCCCTCACTGGGAAATCCCACCTCCGTACTTCCGTTGCCAGCGAAGGGCCCATATTTGCCCTGCTGGATTCCCCTGCTGGGATTCCCCTGCAGCATTACAAAAACATAGAAGTCCAGAGGTGGAGTTTCCCATGGAGGGGAGTCTCAGGGGAATCCCAGCAGCGCAAAAACGGGTGCTTCGCTGGCAACGGAAGTCCAGAGGCAGGGCATCCCAGCAGCGGCGGTGGGTTTGTAAGGTGAAAATAGTTTGTAAGAAGAGGCAAAAAAATCTTAAACAACGGCTTTGTATCTCAAAAAGTTTGTATGACGAGGCGTTTGTAAGACGAGGTATCACTGTAATACTATTTTACAAGGAAAAACAGGGGCTTTTTATTAAGGAGTAAGCATTTGCTCACCCACGAAAAATGCAACATTTTGGCTGATATTATGAACTCAAGATAAGCTCTAAGTTATAGGAAGAGCCGCACTTATGTTATTTATAATTGCTGCCTTGGTCTGAGGATTAAAGTAAAGTAAGAGAGATACAGCAAAACAGGGGTTAGTGTTTCAAGGCATCACACACACAGACATATAAAAACACAACACAAATATCCTGGAAAGTGAGTGGGTTTGTTCCCAGCATCACAGAGGAGAATCAATAAATCCACAACAACAAAACAGGTGCCTAATTATTAAGTACAGCGCAGGTTAACAAGGTGATAAGTCTTTTTCAAAGTACAGCGATACCTCGTCTTACGAACTTAATTGGTTCCGGGACGAGGTTTGCAAGGTGAAAAGTTTGTAAGACGAAACAATGTTTCCCATAGGAATCAATGGAAAAGCGATTAAGGCGTGCAAGCCCAAAACTCACCCCTTTTGCCAGCCGAAGCGCCTGTTTTTGCACTGCTGGGATTCCCCTGAGGCTCCCCTCTATGGGAAACCCCACCTCCGGACTTCCGTGTTTTTGTGATGCTGCAGGGAAATCCCAGCAGCGCAAAAACGGGTGCTTCGCTGGCAAGGGAAGTCCAGAGGTGGGGTTTCCCAGCGAGGGGAGCCACAGCGAAATTGCAGCATCGCAAAAAACACGGAAGTCCTCGAAACCCCACCTCCGGACTTCCATGTTTTTGCGATGCTGCGATTTCGCTGTGGCTCCCCTCGCCGGGAAACCCCACCTCTGGACTTCCCTTGCCAGCGAAGCACCCGTTTTTGCGCTGCTGGGATTCCCCTGCAGCATCGCAAAAACACGGAAGTCCGGAGGTGGTGTTTCCCATGGAGGGGAGCCTCAGGGGAATCCCAGCAGCACAAAAATGGGCGTTTCGCTGGCAACAGAAGTCCAGAGGCGGGGCATCCCAGTGGCGGCGGCTTGGGTTTGTAAGGTGAAAATAGTTTGGAAGAAGAGGCAAAAAAATCTTAAACCCCGGGTTTGTATCTTGAAAAGTTTGTATGAGGAGGGGTTTGTAAGACGAGGTATCATTGTACTTGGAGGGTGACTATTAATAGTGTTAAGACCATCAAGATAACATAAATTGGATAAGCAACTAGTGGGTTTGAGAAGACAATGACTTTAACAAATGATATTAACTTCAACAAATGATATTGACTCCAACCAATGATATGAGCCCCTCCCTACATTTCCCCCACTTCCTAAGGATACCTTGTATTATTTGTTATATATTTAAATGTTGGAGCTGAAGATGTTGTTTGGAGGGCCCCAGGGGAAGAGCCTTCTCTGTGGCGGCCCCGGCCCTCTGGAATCAACTCCCCCCCGGAGATTAGAACTGCCCCCAGCCTCCTTGTCTTTCGTAAACTACTCAAGACCCACCTATACCGCCAGGCATGGGGGAGTTGAGACACCTTTATATTTTATGTTTGGTATGTATGTGCTGTTTGGTTTTTAAATATGATAGGGTTTTATATGCTTCTTTTTAATATTAGATTTGTTTCGCTATAATAATGTTTTTTATTATTGTTGTGAGCCGCCCCGAGTCTTCGGAGAGGGGCGCCATACAAATCTAATAAATAATAATAATAATAATAATAATAATAATTATTATTATTATTATTATTATTATTATTATCTGATCTATCTTTAAAGTGAAAAGAGCTGGTTGTCACCACACAGCTACATTAGCACTGCTGGGCTGCAGATGTTCCTAGAAACGGAATTCCCAATGGGAATCTACAAGCATTTGTTTTCAATGTTTATCAAAGCACAGGGAGAGAGAGAGAGAGATTTCTGCTGGCGTTTGGATAAAGCCTCCCAGCTTAAAAAGTGTCCCTTCTATATAATCAATGAATGTTCATTTCTTTCTTTGAAAGGCCACTAAGATAAGGTGGTATTCCCAGGCGGTAGGGAAAGCAAGTAGAATGCTTGGCTGCATAGCTAGAGGTAGAACAAGCAGGAAGAGGGAGATTGTGATCCCGCTGTATAGAGCGCTGGTGAGACCACATTTGGAGTACTGTGTCCAGTTCTGGAGACCTCACCTACAAAAAGATATTGACAAAATTGAACGGGTCCAAAGACGGGCTACAAGAATGGTGGAAGGTCTTAAGCATAAAACGTATCAGGAAAGACTTCATGAACTCAATCTGTATAGTCTGGAGGACAGAAGGGAAAGGGGGGACATGATCGAAACATTTAAATCTGTTAAAGGGTTAAATAAGGTTCAGGAGGGAAGTTTTTTTAATAGGAATGTGAACACAAGAACAAGGAGGCACAATCTGAGGTTAGTTGGGGGAAAGATCTGAAGCAACATGAGAAAATATTATTTTAATGAAAGAGTAGTAGATGCTTGGAACAAACTTCCAGGTTGGTAAATCCACAGTAACTGAATTTACACATGCCTGGGATAAACACAGATCCATCCTAAGATAAAATATAGAAAATAGTACAAGGGCAGACTAGATGGACCATGAGGTCTTTTTCTGCCGTCAATCTTTTATGTTTCTAAAAACATCATATAATATTCCTAGAAGGCTGCTTCCGTTTCACTGGTCAACACACACAAAAAAAACCCCACCAGCAAATGTAATATGTCTGGTTTATGCAGTTTGATGTGCTGATCCCAAAAATATGCTTAGTTTTGCTCTATCGCATAAAGTTTCTGATATAGAAGCAGTTTTGTTATTACCTTATTTCTACATTTTCAATGTATGGGATAACTACTGCTTTCTTAATGTTGCCAGTATATTTCCTATACCTTATAACAGGGGTCCCCAAACTTTTTATACAGGGAGCCAGTTCACTGTCCCTCGGACTGTTGGAGGGCCGGACTATAAAAAAAACCTATGAACAAATCCCTATGCACACTGCACATACCTTATTTTAAAGTAAAAAATAAAATGGGAATGTACTATTTAGAGGGGGGGGGTGAAAGAAGTCTGAAATTCATATATGTTTATGTTTTGTTTTTAATTTTCTTTTGTTAACATCTGATTGGCTATACAAGGTTTTCTTGGCTTATGGAAAAATGTATAAAGAAAGAAGGAAGCACTTTGGCATAATGGTTAATAAGTTAGAAATATAATTGGTGTTGTACTTTTTTGAGGAGGGAATTTAATTAAAAGAAAATGAATGTAACTGGATGAGAAAATTAGAAAAAAAACTTTTGGAACTTTTTTGATGATTGATATTAGTTACTAACAAAATACCGCATTTTATTCATGGAAAATTAGATGTGCTCCTGTCACTCACCCGTGGGCCGGATAAATGACCCCAGCGGGCCGCATGTGGCCCACGGGCCATAGTTTGGGGACCGCTGCCTTATAATAATGATGCTGCTCCATGGAAACTATACCTGCTACAGAAAAACTATCTACATTTTTGAAATCAGAACAAGAAAATGATTCTGAAAACTACAAGGGCAACTGCGATGTTTACAAAAAATATGCTTTTGTAGACCTGTATAATAAGCTTCTTCCATTCCAAGCTGACTCAGCCTTCCATCCTTCCAAGGTTGGTAAAATGAGGACCCAGATTGTTGGGGCCCAAAACTCTCTGTAAACCGCTTAGAGAGGGCTGTAGAACACTGTGAAGCGGTATATAAATCTAAATGCTAATGCTATTACAGTGTTCCCTCGATTTTCGCGGGGGATGCGTTCCGAGACCGCCCGCGAAAGTCGAATTTCCGCGAAGTAGAGATGCGGAAGTAAATACACTATTTTTGGCTATGGACAGTATCACAAGCCTTCCCTTAACACTTTAAAACCCTAAATTGCCATTTCCCATTCCCTTAGCAACCATTTAGATTATTACTCACCATGTTTATTTATTAAAGTTTATTAAAAATATATTTATTAAAGGCGGACGAAAGTTTGGCGATGACATATGATGTCATCGGGTGGGAAAAACCGTGGTATAGGGGGAAAAACAGCAAAGTATTTTTTAATTAATATTTTTGAAAAACCGTGGTACAGTGTTCCCTTGATTTTCGCGGGGGATGCGTTCCGAGACCGCCCGCGAAAGTTGAATTTCCACGAAGTAGAGATGCGGAAGTAAATACACCATTTTTGGCTATGGACAGTATCACAAGCCTTCCCTTCACACTTTAAACCCTAAATTACCATTTCCCATTCCCTTAACAACCATTTACTCACCATTATTACTAGTACTCACCATTGAATAAGACACTTAGTGATCCTGATATTTATAAACATAATTATTTGTTAACAATAATTAATTTTTTTGTTATTTATTTGCAAAAATTATTAGTTTGGCGATAATGTATGACATCATCGGGCGGGGAAAACCGTGGTATAGAAAAAAACCTCGTGATGTATTTTTTAATTAATATTTTTTGAAAAACCGTGGTATAGCCTATCCGCGAAGTTCGAACCCGCGAAAATCGAGGAAACACTGTATAGCCGTTTCGCGAAGTTCGAATCCGTGAAAATCGAGGGACCACTGTACTTGCTACAGAAGGATTCTTTTTTAATATGATTTGCTAATGTGCAGGTCACTGAAATGGTTAGCCAAGAACAAAACAGCCTTTCAACTAGAAAAATACCTGACAATGGGTCTGACCCAATACCATAGAACAGCACTCACTAGAGCAAGATTTGAGCAGTTAGATTCCATGGTCAAATATGGACGATTCCACCAAGTACCATGTTTTGAGAGAACATGCATTTGCGGTGCACCAGAAATAGAAGACATTGCACATGTGCTACTCAATTGTAAACTATACTCCTCAGTAAGACCTCAGTATTTACAGCCCCTACTTGACAAAATCATACACTGGGACTGTAATAAACAATTATCATATTTTCTTCAGGGTACAAATATATATGTAGTTTCTAGAACTGCTAAGTTTATAGTCAGGGCTGTTCAGATGAGAATACGTTTTATAGAACATATTGGGGTGGCATGCAAAGGAGATGAACTCACTTAAGAATATTTTATATCAGTATCTTAGATTTGTTTAATATAATCCTTTGCACAAGTTATATTCTCATGTTTTACTACTCAATTTTAGCATATTATACTGCATTTTAACTTATTATTTATTCAAATTCCCTCTATTTTAGCCAATTTTATTGTATTTTAACCAGTCAGTTTTATGACGACCGATGTGGTCCTTTTCCTCGCTTTGATATGGTCGATTGACTAATCAAATAAAGTTGATATTGATATTGATTGATTGATTGATTTGCTAATGGTCTATCAGTGCTTTGCAAGGCCAGTATAACTGAAGTCAAGATGGCAAATTACGGTTTACTAAAAGAAGCATCAATGCAGAATTTGTCAAACAATTGTGTTCTAGTTTTTTTCCCACCTGATAAGCCGGAGAGGTCAATATTGCAAAAACCAGACAAAATATACCAGGGGTATGGAGGGAATGCCAAGGGATGACAAACAAACCGAGTGCAATTTGTGTGATATTGTTGGGACATCATGGCAAATAAAGGCCAGGTGGAACCTGCCTTTTTCTAACAAACCCACTCGATAACTTGAGAATTCTGTTGCTGCTTTTTAAAACTTAAAACCCCCCAATCTGCTCATGTTATCTCATGTTTGTTTGTTTGTTTATTAGATTTATATGCTGCCCCTCTCCGTAGACTCAGGGCGGCTAACAACAATAATAAGACAATATAAACAAATCTAATATTTAAGTTTAAATTAAGAAACCCTAATTTGAGAAACCAATCATACATACAGACATACCAAGCATAAATTTTATAAGCCTAGGGGGAAGGGAATATCTCAATTCCACCATGCCTGACGACAGAGGTGGGTTTTAAGGAGCTTACGAAAGGCAAGGAGGGTGGGAGCAACTCTGATCTCTGGTAGGAGTTAGTTCCAGAGGGTCGGGGCCGCCACAGAGAAGGCTCTTCCCCTAGGTCCCGCCAGACGGCATTGTTTAGTCGATGGGACCCGGAGAAGGCCAACTCTATGGGAGCTAATGTTCCTGTTTCTGTATATTGAATTGCCAGAAAAATAATAATAATAATAATAATAATTGAGACTGTCAGTTGGACAAGACTGCCCCAACTGTCCTCAATCAACTGGGCAGGACCATTGCATGGATTTAAACTATAGAGGTTAGTGATGGAGAACCTATGGCACAGGTGGCACGCGGAGCCATATCTGCTGGCACACGAACAGTTAATAATAATGATAATAATAATAATAATAATTATTATTATTATTATTATTATTTATTAGATTTGTATGCCGCCCCTCTCCGAAGACTCGGGGCAGCTCACAGCAATAATAAAACAATATTACAATGAAACAAATCTAATATTAAAAATATCTAAAACCCCATCATTTAATACCATGCAGCACACGCATACCAAACATAAAATATAAAAGCCTGGGGGAGGTGTCTCAGTTCCCCCATGCCTGGCGATACAGGTGGGTCTTAAGTAATTTGCGAAAGACAAGGAGGGTGGGGGCATTCTAATCTCTGGGGGGAGTTGATTCCAGTGGGCCGGGGCCACCACAGAGAAGGCTCTTCCCCTGGGGCCCGTCAAATTACATTGCTGCCCTAGCTCAGCTCCAATGTGCATATATGTGCTGGCCAGCTGCTTTTTGGCTTGCATAGAGGCTCTGGGAGGGCATTTTTGACTTCCAGAGAGCCTGGGGAGGGCGTTTTTACCCTCCCCTGGCTCCAGGGAAGCCTCTGAAGCCTGGGGAGGGCGAAACACAAGCCTACTGGGTCCACTAGAAATTGGGAAGCAGGCCATTTAGGGCATCCGGGAGGTGGGGGAAGCCGTTTTTGCCCTCCTCAGGCATTGAATTATGGGTGTGGGCACTTACACATGCTTGATAGTGCGCACACATGCTCTTTCTGGACACATTTAAATTCAGTTACTGTGGATTTACCAACCACGTCTGCTGGAAATTTGTTCCAAGCATCTACAGGTACTACTCTTTCAGTAAATAATATTTTTTCACATTACTTCTAATCTTTTCCCCAACTAACCTCAGATTGTGACCCCTTGTTCTTGTGTTCACTTTCCTATTGAAAACACTTCCCTCCTGAACCTTATTTAACCCTTTAACATATTTAAATGTTTCAATCATGTCCCCCCTTTCCTTTCTGTCCTCCAGACTATACAGATTGAGTTAATTAAGTCTTTCCTGATAAGTTTTATGCTTAAGACCTTCCACCATTTTTGTAGCCCGTCTTTGGACCCGTTCAATTTTATCAGTATCTTTTTGTAGGTGAGGTCTCCAGAACTGAACACAGTCTTCCAAATGTGATCTCACCAGTTCTCTATGCAGCAGGATCACAATCTCCCTCTTCCTGCTTGGTATACCTCTAGCTATGCAGCCAAGCATTCTACTTGCTTTCCCTACCGCCTGACCGCACTGTTTTTGCCCTTCCCAGGCATTGAATTATGGGTGTGGGCACTTACGCATGCTTGATAGTGCGCACACATGCTCTTTCTGGACACAAAGAAAAAAAGGTTTGCCATCACTGATATAGATGATCATCGACTTACGACCACTATGGAGCCACCGTTGTAAGTATGAGCCAGTTGCCAAGCATCTGAATTTCAATCACGTGACCATGGGGATAGCTACCAAAGGTCGTAACTGTGAAAAACAGTCCTAACCTGCTTTTTTCCCAGTGACTTTGTCATAACTTTGAGCGGTCACTAAACAAACCGTCGTAAGTCGAGGACTGCCTACCCCTCGGCCTTGAGTCCTGAGAAAAGCATCCCTCGTGCATCAATACTGTGGGCCTTGTGGCTTCTTGACCCAAAGTATCGCAATATCTATCAAATATATTGTGTAGTTTTCCCACCATTGGCTTCTTACACATCCCAGAGCAAAAGGTTTCATCCACAACCACAGCGGTCAAGCAGGACACCATCAGAGGAAGTAAAGCCCAGGCTGATATGTCATTGAACCCATCAGGAAGAACTTTGGACTCTATAAATGTGAACAAACTGGTTTTGAAATCCTGATTCCGGAATCAGACGTTAAACACACATACCGCATGCTCTTCCTTGTTCTCTGGGTACCTTTTATTTTATGGAATAAAAAAAACAGTTTCTTTGGCGCTTGGTTACAGGTAAGAGTTCTTTCATGCCTTTCGAGAGAAAGTCACCCAAATTACTGTATTTTTCAGACTATAAACATGCACAGTAGTACAGTGATACCTCGTCTTACAAACGCCTCGTCATACAAACTTTTCGAGATACAAACCCAGGGTTTAAGATTTTTTTGCCTCTTCTTACAAGCTATTTTCACCTTACAAACCCACCGCCGCCGCTGGGATGCCCCGCCTCCGGACTTCCGTTGCCACCGAAGCACCCGTTTTTGCGCTGCTGGGATTCCCCTGAGGCTCCCCCCCATGGGAAACCCCCCCCCTGACTTCCGTGTTTTTGTGATGCTGCAGGGGAATCCCAGCAGCGCAAAAACGGGCGCTTCGCTGGCAATGGAAGTCCGGAGATGAGGTTTCCCAGCGAGGGAAGTCTCAGTGAAATCGCAGCATCGCAAAAATACAGAGGTCTGGAGGTGGGGTTTCGAGGACTTCGGTGTTTTTGTGATGCTGCGATTTCACTGATGATCCTTTCGCTGGGAAACCCCACCTCTGGGATTCCCCTGCAGCATCACACAAACACGGAAGTCAGGAGGTGGGGTTTCCCATGGAGGGGAGCTTCAGGAGAATCCCAGCAGCGCAAAAACAGGCGCTTCGGCTGGCAAAAGGGGTGAATTTTGGGCTTGCACGCATTAATCGCTTTTCCATTGATTCCTATGGGAAACATTGTTTCATCTTACAAACTTTTCACCTTAAGAACCTAGTCCCGGAACCAATTAAGTTTGTAAGACAAGGTATCACTGTATAAGACACACCTTAGTTTTGGGGGAGGAAAATAAGAACAAAATATTCTGCTTACCAGCATCTATCTGGCTAGTGTCCTTAGCAAACAGCCTGGAACAGGTATATTAGCCTTGCAAAGATTTGCGTTCAGGAAGCTGCTTTTTGCAAAGCTCCATTGGAGAGGCTGTTTTTTCAGCCTTGCAAAGCTCCATTTCGGAGGCTGTTTTCAGCCTTTTAAAGCTCCGTTTGAGAGGTTGACAAGGGGCTACATTTGGTGTTTAAGATGCACCCGGATTTTCACCCTCTTTTAGGAGGGGGGAGAAAAGGCACACCTTGTACTGTGAAAAATACAGTAACCAAGATTTCAACTCTGGAAATAATCTCACCACAGCCAAATGAAATATCCGACAAAGCAATTTTCACATGATTTATCAGACCCTCCTAATGTATTCCAGGTTCTTTGGAACGGAGAATTGAGGTCAAAATTGGTCCATTCATTGGACCACGTGCTTCCTATCTTATTTGCAGGAGCATGGAAATAGCTAGCACAAAGAGCTTTTGACACATCGGAAAAAAACATAAGAAACATAGAAGACTGACGGCAGAAAAAGACCTCATGGTCCATCTAGTCTGCCTTTACACCATTTCCTGTATTTTATCTTAGGATGGAGGTATGTTTATCCCAGGCATGTTTAAATTCAGTTACTGTGGATTTACCAACCACGTCTGCTGGAAATTTGTTCCAAGCATCTACTACTCTTTCAGTAAAATAATATTTTCTCACGTTACTTCTCACCTTTTCCCCAACTAACCTCAGATTGTGACCCCTTGTTCTTGTGTTCACTTTCCTATTAAAAACACTTCCCTCCCAAACCTTATTTAACCCTTTCACATATTTAAATGTTTCTATCATGTCCCCGCTTTCCTTTCTGTCCTCCAGACTACAGTATACAGATTGAGTTCATTAAGTCTTTTCTGATAGGTTTTATGCTTAAGACCTTCCACCATTTTTGTAGCCCGTCTTTGGACCCGTTCAATTTTATCAGTATCTTTTTGTAGGTGAGGTCTCCAGAACTGGACACAGTCTTCCAAATGTGGAATCTCACCAGCACTCTATACAGTGGGATCACAATCTCCCTCTTCCTGCTTGTTATACCTCTAGCTATGCAGCCAAGCATTCTACTTGCTTTCCCCACTGCCTGACCGCACTGTTCACCCATCACTACCCCTAAATCCTTCTCTTCTGAAGTTTAGCTAACACAGAACTGCCAATACAATACTCAGATTGAGGATTCCTTTTCCCCAAGTGCATTATTTTACATTTGGAAACATTAAACTGCAGTTTCCATTGCTTTGACCACCGTAACACGAGCAATAGATCTTTAAATGGTAAGTCAACATGATGAACAGGCTAACCGATGCTTTAAGCATCCGAGGATATCAGATCAAACTACAATTGCTCTTCCTTCTGCTAGCCATTTATCACTAAGCTAAGGAACTTTAATGGCTTCTCTATCAATAAATCTTTGCGTGATTCCCTGGCTAATTTTATAGGTCCATTTTAGCATCCTGGAATTAAACTCACGCGACTTGACATTCATTTCAAAGCATGAACGACTAAAAATTCATTCATTCAATGTGGGTGGTTTTTTTCCGAGGGCCCCAAAACCTCATGAAATTTAGCTCTTTTAAACTGGAAGAGCATGCATTTATTTTTATTCCTCTATTATTATTATTTTATAAATAACTCAAGGTGGAGAACATACCTAACAGTGGAAGTGATGTGCCGGTGCCTGGAGGCTCTTGGGGCCTGGATGGGTGTCAACAAACTCAAACTCAGTCCAGACAAGACAGAGTGGCTGTGGGTCTTGCCTCCCACGGACAATTCTATCTGTCCATCCATTACCCTGGGGGGGGGAATTATTGACCCCCTCAGAGAGGGTCCGCAACTTGGGCGTCCTCCTCGATCCACAGCTCACATTAGAGAAACATCTTTCAGCTATGGCGAGGGGGGCGTTTGCCCAGGTTCGCCTGGTGTGCCAGTTGCGGCCCTATTTGGACCGGGAGTCATTGCTCACAGTCACTCATGCCCTCATCACCTCGAGGCTCGACTACTGTAATGCTCTCTACATGGGGCTACCTTTGAAAAGTGTTCGGAAACTTCAGATGGTGCAGAATGCAGCTGCGAGAGCAATTATGGGCTTCTCTAAGTATGCCCATATCACTCCAACACTCTGCAGTCTGCATTGGTTGCCGATCAGTTTCCGGTCACAATTCAAAGTGTTGGTTATGACCTATAAAGCCCTTCATGGCACCGGACCAGAATATCTCCGGGACCGCCTTCTGCCGCACAAATCCCAGCGACCGGTTCGGTCCCACAGAGTTGGCCTTCTCCGGGTCCCGTCGACTAAACAATGTCATCTGGCGGGACCCAGGGGAAGAGCCTTTTCTGTGGCGGCTCCGACCCTCTGGAACCAACTCCCCCCTGAGATTAGGATTGCCCCCACCCTCCTTGCCTTTTGCAAACTCCTTAAAACCCACCTCTGCCGTCAGGCATGGGGGAACTGAAACATCACCCCCTTGCCCATGTTGTTTTGGTGTTAGATTGATTGTGTGCTTGTTTTTTAATATTCTGGGGTTGTTTTTTATGAATTTTTTAGCTTAACATTGTAATTGGATTGGTGGGTATTGGATTTGTTATTATGTATTGTTTTTTACTTTGTTGTGAGTCGCCCCGAGTTTGCAGAGAGGGGCGGCATATAAATCCAATAAATCTAATCTAATCTAATCTAATCTAATCTAATTTCCTCTTTCTATTTTTTCCCCACAACAAGGAAGCTGTGACATGGGTTGGGCTAAGAGAAGCCCAAAGTCACCTGTATAAGTGCTCGCAACTTATACTTTCAGAATTCAGTAACCAATATCCTTTTGATGAGTGATCTCCGCAGCAGAGTCTTACCTAGGAATCCATTCTCAAAAGATTAATTGAAAGTAAAAGTGATTGGCTTTCTCTCCTACTGCTGGAATGATCTCCATTTCAGGCAAGACTGCAAGTGAGTTTATCAAACAAATCTTTACATACCGTTACAACTAGTTCACATTTACCATATACAGTGATACCTTGTCTTACAAACTTAATTGGTTCCGGAACAAGGTTCTTAAGGTGAAAAGTTTGTAAGACAAAACAATGTTTCCCATAGGAATCAATGGAAAAGCGATTAATGCGTGCAAGCCCAAAATTCACCCCTTTTGCCAGCCAAAGCGCCCGTTTTTGTGCTGCTGGGATTTCCCTGAGGCTCCCCTCCATGGGAAACCTCACCTCCGGACTTCTGTGTTTTTGCGATGCTGCAGGAGAATCCCAGCATCGCAAAAACTGGCAACGGAAATCCGGTGGTGGGGTTTCCCAGCGAAGGGAGCATCTGTGAAATCGCAGCATCGCAAAAACACCGAAGTCCTTGAAACCCCACCTCTGGACCTCTGTGTTTTTGCGATGCTGCGATTTCACTGAGGCTCCCCTCGCTGGGAAACCCCACCTCCGGACTTCCGTTGCCAGCGAAACGCCCGTTATTGCGCTGCTGGGATTCCCCTGCAGCATCACAAAAACACGGAAGTCCGGAGGTGGGGTTTCCCATGGAGGGGAGCCTCAGGGGAATCCCAGCAGCGCAAAAACGGGTGCTTCGCTGGCAACAGAAGTCCGGAGGCGGGGCATTCCAGTGGCGGCAGTGGGTTAGTAAGGTGAAAATAGTTTGTAAGAAGAGGCAAAAAAATCTTAAACCCCGGGTTTGTATCTCGAAAAGTTTGTATGACGAGGCGTTTGTAAGACGAGGCATCACTGTAAATGGCATTTGGATATGTACACAAATGTGTGCCAAAAAAAAGGATTTACTGTATTTTTTGGAGGATAAAACACACCTTTTCCCTCTTAAAAGAGGCTGAAAATTTAGGGCCGTCTTATATGCTGAATGTAGCTTTCCCCACCCAGTCCTGATGAAGCACTAACAATCTCCAAATAATCTTTCTTTCAGCCCTAAATCTTTGAAGGCATTTTTTTCATTGCTACTTGCGCCAAATAATGTTTTTTCCAGCCCTAACAAGGTGCTTACGATCTTCCTGGTTTGCAGGCTTTTTCATTGCTACTCCTTCCTAAGAATGGTTTTCCAGCGCCCAATCTTTGCAAGCTTCTTTTCATTGTTCCTCGCTCCAAAGTATGTATTTTTCCAGCCCTGACCAGGGGATAAAATAATGTGCTGAAGCTGACCAGACTAAGCATGCTAGCCAGATGAATACCTGGTAGGCAGATCCCCCCCCCCATTTTCTCCCCCCAAAACTAAGGTGTGTCTTATACTCCTCCGGTGCGTCTTATATTCCAAAAAATATGGCAATGTATTCACAACTGCAGGCCACACACTTTTGCTCGTTGGCATAAAATAAAAACAAACACCACCTCCAAATATCTGATTTGCAATGGAGCCGTTGACAAACTTGGAGATTGCAACTTCTCAAACTTTTGGGCTCAGAATACAGAACTGCAGTTTCAGGACCCCTGAAAGGCCCATAATTAAGGAATATGGGTCTCCCAACTCTTAGCCCATCATCTCCTCCATTGCACCTGCTGAGAGGGAGGGACGAATGATCTTATGGAGCTGAGGGGAGAACAGTCTATGGGTCTCTCAACTTGATAGCTCCTTCCCCACTGAATCACCCTACTGGATCTCTCTGAATACAGATGTCCTGATGTAAGTAGAAGTACATCATGGAAGGAACCAAATCCATTTAATGTATGAATGAAGTTATGAATGTAACAAATAGCTGACTAAAATACATATGGACATATATAATATGCACCTATGTGCACACCCATGAACACATTTTTTTCTGCAACATACATGCTACATATCAGAGGTCTTCAAACTTGGCAACTTTAAGACTTGTGACTTCAACTCCCAGAATTCTCCAGCCAGCTATGCTATGCTCCAAATATGCTGGCTGGAGAATTCTGGGAGTTGGTTCACAAGTCTTAAAGTTGCCAAGTTTGGGACCTCTGCTATATATAATAAAATTAATGTATATATGTACTTTATCAATGTACACAAAGATACATATAATTACAGCATATACATACATACATACATACATACATACATACATACATACATAATATTAAGGCAATATACACATATAAACATATATTCATGCACATAAAAGCAACACATGTATGCATGTGTGTGTATATAATAAGGCAATATACACATACGTATGTCCACATAAATACATATAAAGCCAATACACACACATATATAACATTAAGGTAATATATACAAATGTATATAGTATTAAGGCAATATACACATGCACACACACGTAAACACATGCATACTTAATCTGCAAATCCCCCAAAATCATGCAATGTGATAAGCAAATCACAAATCCATATGTACAATTAAATGCACAAATGAACTTAAAATGCAGAAATGAACTTATAGGAGTAATGCCCAAGTACACACACACATATCAACGCATATCCATATCTATCTCCATCTATATATGCATTAATATCCTGTTTCCCTCTGATAATAAGCCTAATCAGGTTTTTGAGTGCATGGCAATAAAGCCAAGCGTTTATTTCAGGGTTCAAAACAAAATACAGGGTCTGATTTTCAGGAAAACATGGTATTTATGTGTGTGTTTGTGCATTAATGTATTCATCCATCCACCTACCCACCCATCTATCATTCTCATCTATCTATCTATCTATCTATCTATCTATCTATCTATCTATCTATCTATCTATCTATCTATCTCATATATCTTTTGCTTATCTACCAACCAACCTACCTACCTTTCTCTCTCTCTCGTATCCTCCTTCCTTCCTTTCTCCTCTATCTATCATTCTCTATCTACCTACCTACCTACCTTTTCTCTCTCTCCTCTAATCTATCTATCTATCTATCTATCTATCTATCTATCTATCTATCTATCTATCTATCTATCTATCTATCTATCTATCTATCTATCTATCTATCTATCTATCTATCTATCTATCTATCTATCTATCTATCTATCTATCTATCTATCTATCTATCTATCTATCATTCTCTCTCTATCCTATATCATTTATCTACCAATCTGCCTACCTACCTTTCTTTCTCTCTCTATCCTTTCCTTCCTTCCTCCCTCCCTCCCTCTATCTATCAACCTACCTACCTTTCTCTCTCTCTCTCCTATATCTCTCTATCTGTCTGTCTATGCAATCGCAGTGATTTGTGCACTATTAACAGGGGCTATTCTACATGTGTGTGCAGATAGATCTAGCTTCTATATCTATACAGAGCATCCCTATTATTAATGCCCAAATCTCCCACCAGACCCTCCACGATGCAAATATCGGATCCATTTCTGAATAATAATCCCAGAGCGGAGCTGACATCCCCGTCCTCCTTCCTCGGTCCTATAAATACGAGACGCATCTTCTTCTCATCCCCCCCCCCCCATGTGGGCTCTATTACACCTTCAGCCCCCCCCCTTTGATCAGCGCCCCCCCCCCCCGCTTCGCCCCACCCCAGAGAAGCGCCCACCTTCTCCAAGGAGCTCTCCATGGCCGCGGGTGCTAGAGCGGCGGCGGCGGCGAAGGTGTCCGCTTCCTCCGCTCGGGCTACTTCCGCCTTGGCCTCGGCCGGCTCCACGTCGGCAGCCGCGTTGACGAAGCGGCAGGCGGCGTCCGCGGAGCGTGCGGAGGGCGGGGCTGAAGCGCGCCCAGCCCCCTCCTTTTTTGAGCCGCTTCGGCTTCCGTAGCTCGGAGCTGAATTGATGGGAGGCCGCGATGGTGTTTAGGTGCGGCACGTACCAACCCCCCCCCCAAAGAAAAAAAGTAAAGAAAGAAAGATCCAAAGGTTGAAACAAAACGTTCAAACCGGAGATAGTGAGAAAAATAATATCCTTTAGATCGGTTTCGGAGAATTTCCACCGGGAGATTTAAAGCTTTGGTAGAATCTACTATTACTCCTCCTCCTCCTTTGGTGAATGGAACATTCCTCACGGCGGGGTTCGAGGAAAGAGATGACGTCTTCCCTCCCGATGGAGCATGCGCAGGGAAAAATGACGCGCCAAGCGAGTTTACAAGATCCAGGCGCGTTTCGTTTGGGCTTTAAGTGGTTGCCAGGCAGCTGCCTGGTTCGCGCCTGCTCCGTCCGTACAGGGGGCGGGATTTAGGTCTAGTCTAGTGGCTTGCAATTGGCTTGAAGTCTTGGGATAAAGCATTATTCCAATGAGGAAGAGATCAATCAATCAATCAATCAATCCTTTGTATAATGAACAAAAATTGTCTTTTTTGATGTTGTTTTTTGTTGTAAGCCGCCCAGAGGCCTCTGGGAGTTGGGCAGCATATAAATTAAATTAACAACAAATAGACAGACAGACACTGGAGGTCACCAGTGGGGTATCATTTTGTGTGTTTTTAAAAAAATAATTTTTATTAAATTTTTTGAAAACAAAAACAACAGAACAACAAAAAGAAAAGTAGTGTGTAACAAAAACATCAAATGTGAAGGCCACACTTAGAATACTGCATCCAGTTTTGGTCACCACAATATAAAAAAGATGTTGAGACTGTAGAAAGTGCAGAGAAGAGCAACAAAGATGATGAGGGGACTGGAGGCTAAAACATTAGAGAACAGCATTCAGCTGTGGTGAGGGGGACGTTTGCCCATGTTCGCCTGGTTGCGGCCCTATTTGGACTGAGAGTCACTGCTCACAGTCACTCATGCCCTCATCACCTTGAGGCTCGACTACTGTAACGCTCTCTACATGGGGTTACCTTTGACGAGTGTTCGGAAACTTCAGATCGTGCAGAATGCACCTGCGAGAGCAATCATGGGCTTCCCTAAGTATGCCCATGTTACACCAACACTCCGCAGTCTGCATTGGTTGCCGATCAGTTTCCGGTCACAATTCAAAGTGTTGGTTATGACCTATAAAGCCCTTCATGGCATCGGGCCAGAATATCTCCGGGACTGCCTTCTGCTGCACGAATCCCAGTGACCAGTTAGGTCTCACAGAGTTGGCCTTCTCTGGGTCCCGTCGACTAAACAATGTTGTTTGGTGGGACCCAGGGGAAGAGCCTTCTCTGTAGTGGCCCCGACCCTCTGCATCCAGCTCCCCCCAGAGATCAGAATTACCCCCACTCTCCTAGCCTTTCGCAAGCTCCTTAAAACCCATCTCTGCCGTCAGGCATGGGGGAATTGAGATATTCCTTTCCCCCCAGGCCTATAAAATTTATGCGTGGTATGTTTGTGTGTATGTTTTTTTTTTAATAAGGGTTTTTAGTTATTTTAAATATTAGATTTGTCATATGCTGTTTTATTATTGTTGTTAGCCACCCCGAGTCTACGGAGAGGGGCGGCATACAAATCTAATAAATAAATAAATAAATAAAATAAATAAATAAATACGAAGAACAGTTGCAGGAACTGGGCATGGCTAGTTTAATGAAAAGAAGGACCAGGGGAGATGATTATCACTGGTGCTACCTGCACTAGTTTGTTCCAGAGTCATTGTAGTTCGATTTTCAGGTCTTCGTATTTTGCAAATTTCTCTAGCTGCTGTCTCCTGGGATTGCGAAGTCGATGATCTATACTTTCTTTTTCTCCACAATCATGGTGTCTGGTGTGTTATGTTTCAAAATTCAGTCAGTCGGAAATTGGAAGTCCACAGTAGTTTTGCTTGCTCATTTTCAACCACTTTTTCGGGCTTATGATCCCACCAGTTCTTTGTTCTGGCACAAGTTCCAGTGGATCATCTATCTCTATGCTTGCAGTCAGTCTGTGGGATCTTTTTGCAGCAACTGAGTATTATTATTATTATTGTTATTGTTATTGTTATTATTATTATTATTATTATTATTATTATTCGGGACCGCCTTCTGCTGCACAAATCCCAGTGACCAATTGGCCACTGTTGACCTTCTCCGGGTCCCGTCCACTAAGTAATGCTGTCTGGCGGGACCCAAGGGAAGAGCTTTCTCTGTGGCGGCCCTGGCCCTCTGGAATCAACTCCCCCCAGAGATCAGGACTGCCCCCACCCTCCTTGCCTTGTGTAAGCTCCTGAAAACCCACCTATGTCGCCAGGCATGGGGAAATTGATATACCCCTCAGCTATTATGGTTTATGTATGGTTTGTTTGGGCTGTATGATTGCTTTTTAAACATTGGATTTGTACACTCTATATTGTTTGTTGTGAGCCGCTCTGAGTCTTCGGAGAGGGGCGGCATACAAATCTAAAAAATATTATTATTATTATTATTATTATTGTTGTTGTTGTTGTTGTTGTTGTTGTTATTGTTATTGTTATGTCAATACAACAGAGCAAACGAGATCACTATGCTGGATTTCGTATTTCATCACCAGTCGGGCACTTCCCAAGCACCTAGGACTGCGTGATGTAGCGGCAAATTATGTTTGCCGATCCCAGTAAAGCGGCCTTTTGCAATTGACAGATGGAGATT